>NC_043961.1:7215141-7520141 GCF_902148855.1 Sphaeramia orbicularis | reverse complement strand
GTTCATTTCAGTTCTTTGTGTGGATGCAGACAGCTCATTTTCAACTGATTATCCCTCATGAAAAAAACACAGCTCTGAGTTTTGTGTTCCATTTCTGTAGTTCGACCCCCCAGATGCCCTTAAGTCTGATCCACTGACCCTTCAGAGGCTCTTCCTAATCAGACTCAGTTGGTTTCAGAGTTGTGGTTTCATGTTTAGGACTATTTCATTCACACCTTTCATGTCGTCTTCTTATTCGTCTCCAGCTGATGGTGAAGAACCTGCAGTTCGAGGATGGGAAAATGATCGCTGCAGCTCAGTACTTCCGTTCAGGGAGCAGTGCAGCTGTGGAGCTCACAGAGGAGGAGAAGACCTTCGCTCAGCAGATGAGGGTTAGTCACCTTCTACTGTCCACTTCAATGACCCTCTAATGCTCCTCATGTGTCCCACTCTGACTGCTGATGACTTTCGATCACAGGACGTGTGGCAGAGCATTCTGACTAATGTGAGTCAGATTGAAGACTCCACAGATTTCTTCAAGTCTGGTGCTGCTTCCATGGATGTGGTGAGGTAAAGTTCTCCTCCATTGTTACGCTCAGTCTAGGGGTTACCAAGACGCAAACATGGTGTGAGACTCCCCTCCCTCCATGTCCCTTAACAAACAGGAGCAAGCTACAAAATAAATGACCAGCAATCAACAAAAATGCAATTTGAGAGATTTATTTACATAAAAAAATGAAATCAGAAAGGGAATCAAAGTAACAAAAATAACAAACAGAATAATGCTTTAAGCTCACTATGCTTACCTACAAACATAACCAAGAAAACCAAATTACATTAATCTTACGGTTATTATGACATTATCCTCTGTATTTTGTGTTTTTTCAGTGAATATCAGGTATTTTCCTATATTTAATTCACTGATCATATAAATGTTCATAAAAACTCAGATTAAAGTTGAGGGTTATTATATCAAAAACAGAGAAAACTGAGGAAAAAGTGACTTTTTCAGTCCAATCTCATTAACTGAACATACCCCCAGTGTGTCCATCCACTGTCGTTGATCCAACTCCGTGGGTGTTACTGGTGAATTAATGTTGTAGAAGATGACGGTGTTTCCACAGTAACTACGGAGCCTCTGAACGTCCGAATGGGTCATATCTGATGACCATGAAAAGATGAAGAACTGTATTTTACACCAATTATTGACATGGATTTACAAAACAAAACGAGGCTTTTTCAAGATCACGCATAAAGTCTGCACAGGACCTTTAAGTGATTTATCACCATTTGATATTATATTATCTTCTGTATTTTGCATTTTTAACTGTAGATCATGTATTTGCTTATATTTAAAATCATATAATTACATTTAATTTAGATGTTAATAAAAACTCAGAGTTAATTCAAAGATTATTATATCAAAACAGAGAAAACTGCAGAAAAAGTGACTTTTTCAGCAAAATCTCTCATTAACTGAACATAAACCCAGTGTGTCCATCTACTGTCATTGATCCAACTTCATGGGTTTTACTGGTGAATCAATGTTGTAGAAGATGACGATGTTTCCATGGTAACTACAGAACCTCTGAACGTCTGAATGTGTCATATCTGATGACCATGAAAAGATGAAGAACTGTATTTGACACCAATTATTTACATGGATTGATAGGATTAGTGGATCTTAAACAGTTTAGATCAGTAGATGGTTTGGGTCATCAGTGGCTGTTTGGGTCTTTAAGGGTTAAATATGCCATCTTGGTCTTATTTTTATACATCTCTACCTGATTTGTGTTCTCATCCCATCATGTCCACCTGAAGGCTGGTGGAGGAGGTGAAGCTTCGGGCCAGTCACTGCCAGCTGCAGAATGAAGACGTCTACATGAACACCACCTTCCAGGACTTCATCCAGATGTGTGTGAGGAAACTCCGAGGGGAGGACGATGAGGAGGAGCTGGTGGTCGACTACGTGAGTGTGGATGTGTGGATGGATGTTGTATCATTTAAGTGCAACTCTGAGATGTTCAGTTTTACAATGTGTTCTTCTTTAGGTGGAGAAGAACATCAACAATATGACCATTAAGATGCCCCATCAGCTGTTCATTAACGGAGAGTTTGTCGATGCAGAGGGAGGAAAAACCTACCAGACCATCAACCCCACTGATGGCACGGTAGGAAAAAGTGAGAGAGAGAGAGAGAAAGAAAGACCATCAACCCCACTGATGGCACGGTAGGAAAAAGTGAGAGAGAGAGAGAGAAAGAAAGACCATCAACCCCACTGATGGCACGGTAGGAAAAAGTGAGAGAGAGAGAGAGAGAGAGAGAGAGAGAGAGAGAAAGAAAGACCATCAACCCCACTGATGGCACAGTAGGAAAAAGTGAGAGAGAGAGAGAGAGAGAGAGAGAGAGAGAGAGAGAGAGAGAAAGAAAGACCATCAACCCCACTGATGGCACGATAGGAAAAAGAGAGAGAGAGAGAGAGAGAGAGAGAAACACACAGACAGAGAGAGAGACAGAGAAACACAGGCAGAGAGAGAGCTAGAGAGAGTGAGACAGAGCGAGAGAGAGAGAGAGGCATGGTAAGAAAAGGAGGGAGAGAGAGACACACAGAAAGAGAGAGACAGAGAGAGAGACAGACAGAGAGAGAGAGAGAGAGACATGAGAGACAGACAGAGCTAGAGAGAGAGAGACAGAGAGAGAGAGCTAGATAGATAGATAGATAGATTTTTTTAAAAATTTCAAACATGTATAAACTCATATGTTCCTACTTCTTACACGCAACTCAAATGATTTCATTCAGTTAAAGAACGGAAAAAGAACAGAACAGCTTTAAACACTGCCAGTACCGCCTTAAATTCAACTGCCGTTCCTCATCCTTATATTTATACCAAATTTGTATTTTATTTATTCCTTTGGTTCCTGGTTTATATTTTCACTTTGCTTTAATTCATCTGTTAGACTGTTCCATAATTTAGCCCCAGTGATTAAAACACACATCCTTGTTAGAGTTATTCTAACACAATGCATTTTTAAATTCAGTTTCTCTCTTAAATTATCTCCCCTTTCTTTCTCTGCAAACAATCTGTATTTTATTTGGAAGTCAGTTATGTCGTGCTTCAAATATTAGTTGTGCGTTTTTAAATTAAATCAAATCTGGAAATTTTAGAGTTAATTTGTCTGGTTTCTATATTCCAGTGTTATTTTATTTATATACTGGTTTTCATGTTTGTATTTTTGTCATTCTGTGGTTGTCATGTGGTCGTCTGTCCTGTGTGTCCAGGCCATCTGTGACGTGTCTCTGGCTCAGATCCAGGACGTAGACAAGGCTGTGGCTGCTGCGAAGGAGGCCTTTGAGGAGGGGGAGTGGGGTAAAATGAACCCCAGAGACCGAGGCCGACTCATTTACAAGTCAGTTCAAGTCACTTCTGTCTAGAATTTAAATCTGAAGAACTAAAGCACATCAGAACAGGTCATATGATCCTCATCATCTGAGATTAGACTAATGCGGGGGTCTCAAACAGTTTATACACATCAGCTGAACAACATTTGACATTACATTCTTTTTTCCCCAGACGTCAGGCAGGTACCATGACCATAAAACTCCGTCAAAAATACAGTAGTGTCCATCTTTCCGGAAACTTTCTATGTTCATCATCCAGTTGACATATATTTAATTTAGAGAGATATCTTTGTGTTGGAAGTAAAACAAAACATGTAGTTCCAGGCACAACAAACCCTGCCCCTCGCACATATTTCACCCATTATAAGTACCGTAAATGGGAAGATTTAAAAAATTCATAAAACATTTTAACTTTGACCTACTGTTTCCAAAATGTACTGAGATCTGTTCTGGGTCTCTGGCAATCTATGTAGTCTGTTTAGTATGAATTCAACCAAAGGTTTTGCTGCTACAGACGTGTGAAATTTTGCCCATTACAAGTAAATGGGGGGAGGGGGGGGGGGATCATAAAAAATTGAATCTTTGACCTACTTTTCCCAAAATATAGTTACATCTATTTTAGGTCACTGGAAATCTATAAACCAAATTTGGTGTGAATTCACCAAAGAGTTTTGCTGCTACAGACATTTGAAATTTCGCCCATTCTAAGTAAAGGGGGGGGGGGGGGGGGTTAAAAAAAAAATCATAAAATATTTTAACTTTGACCTACTGTTTCCAAAATGTAATGAGGTCTATTCTGGGTCTCTGACAATCTATAAACCAAATTTAGTATGAATTCAACCAATAGTTATGCTGCTGCAGACATGTGAAATTTCACCCATCGCAAGTAAATGGGGGGGGGGGGGGATCATAAAAAATTGAATCTTTGACCTACTTTTCTCAAAATATAGTTACATCTATTTTAGGTCACTGGCAATCTATAAACCAAATTTGGTATGAATTCACCAAAGAGTTTTGCTGCTACAGACATTTGAAATTTCACCCATTATAAGTAAAGGGGAGGGGGGGGGGGATAAAAAAAAAAATCATAAAAATTGTAACTTTGACCTACTTTTCCCAAAATGTAATGAGATCTATTTTAGGTCACTGGCAATCTATATAACCAAATTTTTTGTAAAAATGTTTGTAACTTTTCTTGTTATCATTATATTTGTCCAAACAAATGTACCTTTAGTTGGACCAGGCATTAAAATGAACAAGAAACTGAAGAAAACAAGGAGTGTTGAATATTTTTTTTTCCATGACTGTATTTAGCTCTATCTACCTATCTATCTATCTATCTATCTATCTATCTATCTATCTATCTATCTATCTATCTATCTATCTATCTATCTATCTATCTATCTATCTATCTATCTATCTATCTATAAAATAATATTGTACTAAATGGTGATATATCATTAAGTAAAGGTTAAATGTAGAGAAATTATTTTGAAAGTTGCCATAAAAACAGCTCTAAGTCTTTAAATAATAATCACTTACGCAGTATCAGATCTCAAAGTTTGATCTAAAGTAGAAAAAACCTGAAAGTGCTGAATGTTTATCTGTGTGTTCTTCCTCAGACTGGCCGACCTGATGGAGGAACACCAGGAGGAACTGGCCACCATCGAAGCCATTGACTCAGGCGCCGTTTACACTCTGGCCTTAAAGACCCACGTGGGCATGTCCATCCAGACCTTCCGCTACTTTGCCGGCTGGTGTGACAAGATCCAGGTAAGAAACAGCTGATCTGAAAGTGCAACTCACAGGAATGCCCTTTAATCTATAGAATATTTAAATCTAAATCTATTAAAAAATAATTATTTTCTTCTTTATGTTTCACAAGAGTATATTTACTGTTTTCTGTCTTTATTTTTGTATTTGCTGCTTTCAGCTGAGAAATTTACCCACAGTGGGATCAATAAAGTCTATCTTATCTAATCTTAATCTTATCTTTTTCCTATCTCCTCTGATCTTTATATTATCTTATTTTTATCTTATCTTATCTCAATCTTTATCTTATCTTATCTCATCTTATTTTATCTTATCTTTTCTTTATCTCATGTTATCTTTATCCTATTTTATATTAATCTTATTTTATCTTAATCTTACCTTAATCTTTATCTTATCTTTTTCTTATCTTATTTTTATGTTATCTTTTCTTTATCTTATATTATCTTTATCTTATCTTATATTAATCTTATCTCATATTAATCTTACCCTAATCTTTATCTTATCTTTGTCTTATCTTTTTCTTATCTTATTTTCTTTATCTTATATTATCTTTATCTTATCTTTTCCTTTTCTTTATCTTATCTTTTCTTTATCTTATAGTATCTTTATCTCATATTATCTTATCTTTTTCTTATCTTTTCTTTATCTTATAGTATCTTTATCTCATATTCTTATCTTTTTTTATCTTATCTTTTTGTTATCTTTTCTTTATCTTATCTTTTCTTTATCTTATCTTTTCTTTATCTTATATTATCTTTATCTTAATTTATCTTATCTTTATCTAATCTTTACCTTATCTTAAGGGTTACTTGTCAATTCATGAGACTTTCCTCCCACACAGGGCAGTACCATCCCCATCAACCAGGCTAGACCCAATCGGAACCTCACCTTCACCAAGAGGGAACCAATCGGGTAAGACATGGGCGCGTTCTACTGTTTCATGCCAGTTAATCGGGGCAGTTTTGTGCAAAATTCAATCTGACATTATTCAAACATGTCATGCTGTGTGTCTGTTTCCTCTTAGTGTGTGTGCCATTGTGATTCCGTGGAACTACCCACTCATGATGCTGGCGTGGAAGACGGCGGCCTGTTTAACAGCAGGAAACACAGTGGTCCTCAAACCTGCTCAGGTCAGATACACCATCATATGTCAACCACATATAAGCAGACTGGTGATAAGAGTAAGACTGAAGTAAGTAAAGTAAATAAATGATATGATACATTTTATAATAAGTAAAAAACAAAATAATTGGAATACAAAGTGTTAAAGAAAAACAAAACAAAAAAGTATTTGTATATTTTGAATATTGGGGGTTTGGGGTATTGCAGGTGATCAGAGTATTAGATATGTAAAATATTAGTAACAAAATTAATATTGTATTAGTATTTATTATTTCAGTTATGTTGTATTTTTCTTTTTTTTTTTTCCCTGTGTATTGTTTATTTCCAGGGAGGTATTTATATGAGCCTTTTTTGGCTTCTGCCCTCTCCTGCACAATGGTGTTACTTGCATGAAAATTGTTTTTTTTTTTATTTTTCTCTTGCTGTTTGTGATGTGCAAACAAAAAAAAGGAAAAAAAAAATGTGGTGTCAGATATAAAAAGACCCTTGAGCCAAAAATGTAGATGCATAAATAACTGTTATAACATCACCCTAAATCTAAAGATTTTCTGCATAACTCTCTAGAACCATGACAGTTCTGCTCAAACCTACTAAAAGTTTTCATTTTCAGAATTTTAACCCTTTAAAAGCCAGAGTAAATACATGATGTCACTGTTATTTGTGAAAAACACAAAAACTTAAATTATAATACATACATACATATATATATATATATATATATATATATATATATATATATATATATATATATATATATATATATAATTTATTATTGTGTGTGTATATATATATATATGTATATATATATATATATATATATATATATATATATATAAAATAAATTATTTACCTATTACTTATTAGATCTTAACAATTGTATCCTTCAAAAATTGCCTTACATACCATTTTTTAAAAATATCAAAAATGGACGACACATTCTTAAATCCATGCTGGCCTCATTCCATAGTTTAACTCCAACAACAGATATACATCTTCTTTTTGTCTTTTTTAGCTTTTTGTACAACAAATTTACAAACATCTCGCAAATCATATTTAGACTCGTGTTGAGAAGAACCTTTGTGCACAGATGGGGAGTAATTTTAATTTGGCTTTATACAGGTGACTCCACTGACAGCTCTGAAGTTTGCAGAGTTAGCGGCGAAGGGCGGGGATTCCAAAGGGTGTGATTAATATTCTGCCAGGATCAGGTAAAAGCACAGTACCAGTCTGGTTAAACTGGGAAAATAAAGAAACCCACAGTCTGATCGTAATGAACCTCCACCTCCAGGTGCTCTGGTGGGTCAGCGTCTGTCCGACCATCCTGATGTTCGGAAACTGGGCTTCACGGGTTCCACAGAGATCGGAAAACACATCATGAAGAGGTGAGAGGATCTAAACTGGGGGTGTCCAACATACGGCCCGTTAAAGCAGGGGGGTCCAACTCATTTTAGCTCAGGGTCCAATATGACCTGAAGTGGGTGGGACCAATAAAATACAGTGAAAAAAGTAAAATTACATGATGGAAATGTTTACATCTACAAACTATCCTTTAAAAATGTGAATAACACGAACAAACTGAAATGTCTTAAGAAAAATAAGTACAATTTTAATAATATTCTGTCTCAGTTTATCATTTACACATGTACATTATAATGTACAGATCACAGTGGATCAACAAATACACAAAATATGTAATAACAGGCAGAATATTGGTAAAAATTCAAATGTTATTCACATTTTTTTGAAATGATAGTTTAGAAATGTAAGTATTTTACTTTTTTACACGAAAAAAGGAGAAAAAAAACAGAGTTGCCATTATATATTGGTTATTATGATAGTGTTTTACTGACTGACTTGGTCTGAATGTGGCCCCTGAACTATAAGTATTTTGACACCAATGACTGTTAATATCTTCAGTGTAATTTTATATTTCACATATCAATCTCAGAGGCCGGATCAGAGCCTTTAAAGCACAGGTGTCAAACATAAGGCCCGTGGGCCAAAACCGGTCCACCAAAGGGTAAAGTCCGGCCCATGGGATGAATTTGTTAAATGCAAAAATGAAACTGAAGATATTAATAACAATCAAGGATGTACAGACCAATATGATCTAAATTGGATCAGACCAGTAAACTACTATCATAATAACTTATAAATAACGACAACTCCAGTTTTCCCTGTTTTGGTGTAAAAAAAAAAAAAAAAAAAAAAAAAAGTAAAATTGCATTAAGATGCTTACATTTATAAACTATCCTTTCACAAAAAAATGTGAATAATCTGAACAAATATGAACAACCTGAAATTTCTTTAGAAAAATAAGAGTATTTTTACCAATATTCTGCCTGTTATTAAATGTTTTGTGTATTTGTAGATCCACTGTTATCTGTAAGTTGTCATGCACCTGAATAAATGATAAACTGAGGCAGAATATTGTTAAAATTGCGTATATTTTTCATAAGAAATTTCAGGTTCATGTTATTCCAATATTTTAAAGGGTAGTTTGCTGATGTAAAAATTAGGTTATTTTGCTTTTTTCACTGTAAAACACAGATAAATGTTTGTAGTACATATTATTTATAGGTTATGTAATTATTTTACCGGTTGGATCCACTTTAGATCATACTGTGCTGCATTTGGCCCCTGAACTCAAATAAGTCTGACTCTACACGATTCTTAACCCAAAAGACCAAATCATTTCTTGCGCTGATGAGCGTTGATGTTCATCTGTGTTCTACAGTTGTGCTGTCAGCAACGTGAAGAAAGTTTCTCTGGAGCTGGGTGGAAAATCCCCTCTGATCATCTTCAGTGACTGTGACATGGACAAGGCTGTGCGCATGGTAACCATCAGCCATGGAAGGTGTGGTTCAGGTGTTGTTTTTCCGCACATACAGTGACTGAAGGGCTGTTTGTGTTGAAGGGCATGAGCTCAGTGTTCTTCAACAAAGGAGAGAACTGCATCGCAGCGGGAAGACTGTTCGTAGAAGACACCATCCATGACCAGTTCGTTAAGAAAGTGGTACGTGATTCCAGTCTCACATTCAAATGTTTTCAACAACTTTAACCCATAAAGACCCAGAGCTACTTTTGTGTCAGTTCCCAAATTAATTTTTCTCTTTATTTAAACTTTCTTAAGGGATTTATCACTTTTTATTACAATATTATCCTCTGTATTTCACATTTTTTCCTGTGAAAATCATATATTTTCCTGTATTTAATTGACTAATTCTGTAGATGTTCATAAAAGCTCAGATTAAAGTTGAGGATTATTGTGATTCCAGTCTCACACTCAAATGTTTTCAACTACTTTAACCCATGAAGGCTCAGAGCTACTTTTGTGTCAGTTCCCAAATGAATTTTTGTCTCTATTTCACCTTTCTTAAGTGATTTATCACCATTTATTATATTACCCTCTGTATTGTACATTTTTTCCCAGTGAAAATCATACATTTTCCTGTATTTAATTCACTGATCATGTAGATGTTCATAAAAATTCAGATTAAAGTTGAAGACATATCAGAAACAGAGAAAATTGAAGAAAAGGGGACTTTTTCAGGAAGTATATAACTGAACATAAACCCAGTGTGTCCATCCGCTGTCACTGATCCAACTCCATGGGTTTTACTTTCTGTAGAAGATGACGGTGTTTCTACGGTAACTACAGAGCCTCTGAACGTCCAAATGAGTCATATCTGATGAAACACTGTCATCTTCTACAACATTGATTCACCAGTAAAACCCATGGAGTTGGATCAGTGACAGTGGATGGACACACTGGGTTTTTAATGATATACTTGCTGAAAAAGTCCCCTTTTCTTCAATTTTCTCTGTTTCTGATATAATAATCTTCAACTTTAATCTGAATTTTTATGAAAATCTACATGATCAGTGAATTGAATAAAAGAAAATACATGATTTTTACTGAAAACCTGCAAAAAACAGAGGATAATATTACAGTAAATGGCAATAAATCACTTAAGAAAAGTTAAATTAAATAGAGAGAAAAATTAAATTGGGAACTGACACAAAAGTCACACTGGGTCTTTATGGGTTCATGCAGTGGTTTCCAACCTTTTTTTTTTCTCTTGACCCCATTTTAACATCACAAATTTCTAGCGAACCACACATTCAAAATAGAGACTGTTTCTTTACTAAAATTAATTTGTTTTTGATCCTGTAATAGTTTGCTATACTTTGTTTCAAATCCAGGTGAATTTTAGAGGACATTTAGTTTATATAATACATATTACTGTGGACAGAGGCAGTAAAGCCAGGTGTAGATTACTGCTCAAAGGGAGAACTTGATTTTCCTTGGTCAGGATATGTACAGTCAGTCCAGCTTGGATTTACAAAGCTGACAATTAATACTGAACAAACAAGAACTCAAACTATGAATTATGAAAGAGCTGCAGCATCTGAAACCGACCACAATGAACATTTGACAGATAAACAGAACCACAGTGCTCCAGTTTCACAACCAGTTTGCTATGGATTGGGATTGTCTCTGTCAACTCACCATATATTTTTTATTAGTAAGGTTTATTTGTATCAATTAGTAAAAATTTCAGGTGACCTCATTTGAATTCCAGGCGACCCCATGTGGGGTCCCGACGCCAAGGTTGAAAAACACTGGGTTAAAGTACTAAATCCCAAATGCACGAGGGTGAAAGTAAACGTTTTTCCACATCTGTATCTGGGCTGAGGTCTGCAGCTCTGTCCATGACCCTGGTCTGACTCCACACATGGATGCAGACCAGCGACCACAGGCTGATTTCACTCAGTGTGAAGTACATCTAAGGTCAAAACAAACAGAAATAGACCTAAAAAAAACCCCTCAAAATCACACACTACAGGTTGAGAATTGCATCTTAAAGTCTGCTGGGTTTTCTCTCAGGTTGAGGAGGTGAAGAAGATGAAGATCGGAGACCCTCTGGACCGCTCCACAGACCACGGACCCCAGAACCACAAGGCCCACCTGGACAAACTGGTGGAGTACTGTCAGACCGGTGTGAAGGAAGGAGCCACTCTGATCTGTGGAGGTAAACAGGTGCAGCGTCCAGGTGAGCGCTCACACCTGCACACACACACACAGGTGAGACAGTTGATTCCATCAGGTCTCATGTCGTTCTCTGTCTGCTTCCAGGTTTCTTCTTCGAGCCCACGCTGTTCACTGATGTACAAGACCACATGTACATCGCTAAAGAGGAGTCTTTCGGTCCCGTCATGATCATCTCCAAATTCAAGAGCGGGTACGTCCAGACCACCTGACCCAGACTCCAGCTCTGCAGTGGCGGAAAAACGCTTATGTTCACCCCATGCATCTGTGACAGGGCATAAAATTAACACCTGTCAAGCGCCAATGGCAGGTAGAAAATGTGTTTGGAGTGTGAAACAAAAACACTCACCTGCCAGTGGCCGATGGAAAAGTTTGAATTGCATGTGAGTTTTTGTTTTCATACATTCGACCATTTCTGCCGAATGAGTGAAAAATATTTTTGGCCGGTAAGTTTTTTGGAGGCCACTACCCAATGGCAGATGAGGTACAAAGTTAATTTTATGCCCTGATTTGAGATACGTTACATTAAGAATTAAGTCACAGACAGAACTGATCCCAAACTGGGAAACTGTAGAGTAGTAGCAGACAGTAAAAATAGAATATAAGATCAACAAGTGAATATAGGAGCAAACACATTGTACATAATGAATTAGAAGAATAAAAATAGAAATGGTAGAAAAACAGTAACATGCAAAAATAAACTGAAATGTGCAAAATAAAATGGAATTGTTTAGTCATATCCTCCTGAGACCCAGCAATCCAATTTTGTCCTCTGTAGGGAACAAGAGTTTCATAGCTTTAAAAAACAACAACAAAAACACTGCCCCCTGCAAAAAAATTTAAAATGTATTTGAAAAAACTGTTCCATCGTGCTGACTCGAATCAAGACAATTATTTAATGTAAAAAAAAAAAAAAAAGCCCAAACTTTTACTTTCCTGGGTGTCAGGAGGATATGGACGGTAAAGTGTACAGTGTAAATATGTTTATGACCAGGTTTGAACATCAGGACATTCACAGAATTCTGCCAAATATTGTTCCATTCTCTAAACCATCATGCTCCGTTCTGCTCGTGCTCAGTTTTGTCAAGAGCAAATGTTTCAGCAAAAGCCGTGACAAAAGAGAAATTTCTGTTTTCACTTGGAAAACAAATAGAACTAAGGTTCCTGTAGACCAGCAGCGTATTTAAAGACAGTAATTGACATTTATTTGACCTCTCAAGCTCATCTAAGGTCAAAGGTTGTGTCATCAATCCAGTGGTGATACTAGTATATTTTATCATATTGCACATACTGTTAATTTAGAAAAACTTCTTGCAGAACTAACTTTTTTTCATGTTTCTTTTCCTCTTGCTTGTACACGTTTTTAGCTGGATAGCCAAAATCTACGGTCTGGGTTTGACCTTTCAAGGTCACTCAAGGTCAAAGGTCATGGCAAATAAAAGCCCATATGTGACTTCCTATCTATTGCCAATAGTAATTATATCAATATGTTCAACCGTTTTCAAGTTATAGTACTTTGAAATGTGTCCCATTATTACAAAAGAGGATCAGGGCCACTGGTGAGGGAAAAAAAAAAAAAAGGTCCAGTATATATATTTTATTATTATTATTCTGAGAAAAAAGTCAGAATTCTGACATTAATCTCAGAATTCTGACTTTTTTCTCAGAATAATAATAATAATAAAATATATATGTATATTGAACCCTTTTTTTTCCCCCAGTGGCCCTGATCCTCCTCCGTACATAATAAACCAATGGGGATTTGGAAAATTTCAAAAATTCATAAAAAATTCAAAAATTAATATTTCCCAATTCTTTGAACAAACTTGGTAGACCCTAACCCAAAGATGGACGACAACTGATGCCAATAATAATAATAATAATAATAATGGATTGGATTTATATAGTGCCTTTCTAGACACCCAAAGCGCTTTATATTATTGACCCATTATTTATTCGCTCTCACATTCTCCCTCTGGTGGTAGTAAACTACATCTGTATCCACAGCTGCCCTGGGGCAGACTGACAGAAGTGTGGCTGCCAATTTGTGCCTACAGCCCCTCTGACCACCACCAAACATTCATACACCAGTGTGAGTGGCACTGGAGGCAAGGAGGGTGAAGTGTCTTGCCCAAGGACACAACGGACTGACTAGGACAGAGCGGGATTCGAACCACCAACCCTTTGGTTATTGGACAACCCACTCTACCACCTGAGCCACAGCCGCCCCTATATAATAATAGTCCATCAGACCCTTCAGGCTGTTGGACTAAAAAAAGGAGAGACAATCTCTCTCTCTCTCTCTCATCCATTGTGTTACTTTTGTGTTTTTTTGTCCATTTTCTATAACATCTATAACAATAAGCCAAAAAAAGCATCATTTGTATTTGTTTGTGTCTGACACAGCCTCACCTTCTGAAACAAACAAAAAAGGTTTTTCCATAAATACTTCATGATAATATTTGAGATTATATAAAATTGGAAGCCTGTCCAGATCTTCTTTCCACTATTGCATGTCCTCTTTAATCACCAGCCGTCTCATGTCCTTCCTGTTTGTCCCTCTGCTTCAGTGATGTGGACGACGTCCTGAGGAGGGCTAATGACACAGAGTACGGCCTGGCATCAGGAGTTTTCACACGAGACATCAGCAAAGCACTGTACGTCAGCGAACGGTTAAACGCTGGCACCGTGTTCGTCAACACCTACAACAAGACTGACGTGGCGTCGCCGTTTGGAGGTTTCAAACAGTCCGGCTTCGGCAAAGACCTGGGTAAGAACTGGACAACTACCCTTTACCTACCCTGAAACTATTTCACACCCAATTCAAACAATCATCTCTTGAAATATAAAAAAAAACAAAATAATTCAATAAATAAATATCATTTGATCCTGGCAAACTATTTATTTATTTATTTATTTATTCTAGCAAGTGCCTTAAAAAAAATGATTGATCCATTTCTTTTTTTTTTAAACATTCATAATTTTAATGTTTTAGAAAATAGAACAGTGGGAACAGTCTGGAAACATAAATTACATACGGAGTTCTATTTATTTACTATTTATTCACCATCACTTTAGTGGAATTGCTTATTGCTAGTGTATTGTATTTATTGTTTTATGTGGTCATATTTTAAGGTTTAGCTTTTAATCTCATTGTACTGCTGTGCAATGACAAATATATTCTGATTCTGATATTTTTCCATACATTTGTTTCCATTTTCCATACTTTTCCAAACCTGGAAATTTATAAAATCAAATTCCATACTTTCCATAGTTGCGTAGGAACCCTGGGTGTTGTTGGTTTTAAGTTTTTAGTTGTGTTCATGTTTAGCGAAGGTTGTTTGAGTTACAGAACATGACTCCTGCTGTCACTGTCTGTGACTCCAACAGGACAAGAGGCGCTCAACGAATACCTGAAGACAAAAGCAGTGACCATCGAGTACTGAGTCCAGTCAAAGGAGGAAACTGCAGCCACACACGATGACACCGTCTCTACTGAAACACCCGTCACCGTTTCATACAATAGCTAGCTGTTCAGTCATCAGTGACTCCAGTGTGTCTGATGGTTCTTCTTATGGCTGAATCATCCTCATCCTCACATTTACGTCATCTTTAACACATGTCTGTTCAGTCTAACCAACACCTTTGAGCCACGTGAGTCTGAGCTGAGTCATGTTTCTACACCAGTGACCTCTGTAATCAAGGTACGAGTAGAAATATTATTCTGAAACACTGCATTCATTTCTAATATGGCTTACATTAGGTCTGAGAAGAATAAAGAAATGTAACATTTCTAATACTTTTTGATTAATAAAGGGCACAGATGAACATCCGTCTGCTTTGACTCTTTTTCTGTTTGACTCAAAAACAATGTTATCTGAAAAATACTTTTAGTGACTACATTGATCTCACTGTCTAAATCATTTTCACTGTTGCTTGGCTTCTTAATGTTCCTCTACATTTAACCCTGACCAAGTGATCTGTCATTATTTATTATTATATCATCTTGTGCATTGTGTAATGTTACAGAAGAGGATTAGGGCCATTGAAAAAAAATAAACATTAAGGTCCAATATATTTATGTATTATTATTGTGAGAAAACAGTCAGAATACTAAAGTCAGAATTCTGAGAAAAAAGTCAGAATTCTGAGTTTAAAGTCAGGATTCTGAGAAAAAAGTCTGAATTCTGAGGAAAAAAGTCTAATTCTGACTTTTTTTCTCAAAATAATAATAATAAAAAAAAATACTGGACCTTAATTTTGTTTTGTTTTTTTCCCAGTGGCCCTAATTCTCTTATGTAGCAATATTGGGGAATTTTTCTATTTATTCTTATTTATCCTACTTTTTGGACCCAGAACTATTTTTGTGGCGACTTCCAAATACATTTTTGTCATCACATCTCACTTTTCTGAAATGATTTATCACAATTTACCATAATGTTATCCTCTGCATTTGCATTTTTCAGTAAAAATCAGGTGTTTTACTATATTTAATTCACTGATCATGTAGATGTTCATTAAAGCTCAGAGTTATTAAAGGTTATTAAATCAAAACAGAAAATAGTGAAGAAAAAGTGACTTTTCAGCTAAATCTGTCATTAAGTGAACATAAATCCAGTATGTCCATCCACTGTCATTGATCCAACTTCATGGGTTTATCATTTTTTCTTCAGTTTCAATCAGTTTGTGGCTTATTTTATTCTTGTTCATTATTATTTTGTTGATTTATTACACATTTTTTCCACTATGGCTGTTTTTGTTATGTTGCTTTGTTTTTTATTTTTTAACATAATTTTGGAGGATTTTTTGCACATTTTTTCGTTTTATTTGGGATTTTGTAAAGTTTTTATACATCTTTTGTTCATTTTATTTATTTATTTATTTGTATATATATATACCCAGTGTGTCCATCCACTGTCACTGATCCAACCCCATGGGTTTTACTGGTGAATCAATGTTGTACAAGATGACGGTACTTCCATGGTAACTACGGATCCTCTGAACGTCCAAATGGGTCATATCTGATGACCATGACAAGATGAAGAACTGTATTTTACACCAATTATTGACATGTATTGATAGGATTAGTGGATCAACAGGTATTAAACAGTTTAGATCAGTAGATGGTTTTGCTCACCGGCAGCTGTTTCTGTCTTTGAGGCTTAACATTAGAATATTTGGCCATTAATCATGTGACAAAATAAGCCAAAGCTCTCAAACACTTTTGGTGTTTATTGGCTTAATAGAAACATACAGTGAGTTTGCGCCAACAAAATATGGTACAAAACTAGCATTTAACCAAGCATCTCATCCACTGGTACTGTTGATCACTACACTTTATCGATGCAATGTACAGTCGCAAAAAAATTATTAAATCACCCCGTTTTTTCTTCAATTTCTTGTTCATTTTAATGCCTGGTTCAACTAAAGGTTCTTTAATTTGACCAAATATAATGATAACAACAAAAATAGCTCATAGTAGTTTAATTTCAGAGCTGATATCTGTCCATTTAACATGTTTTCTTGATAATAACCAAGATCACTTCAGTTCTTACATCAGTATTTATGTCATTGCACTGACAAAAACAGTGCATTTACACATTCCATGTTTTCTTTTCGGTCTGTTTTAGTCACATGATACACACAGGAGTTAGTACTTGCATAACCATTGTTTTTGATGACTTTTGATGGTCTAATAATTTTTTCTGCGACTGTAGCTATACATCAGTTTCAGTACTTTACAATATGAGGCTGTTGCGTATAGAGTCTGAAATGTATAGAAATCGATGCATAAGTTTCCCTTTTGTTTCTATACCAGCAGATTAACATAAAATATTAAAACTCCACCATATCATTGTAACACGTCAGTTACAATTGATTATTTTCATCTTGCTTTACTGCAGCATTTTCCACTAAATAAAGAACTTAAAGAATAAATAAAACTTATCCATTCACTGAAGAAATGACACAAGACAAACATAAACTCCAAAGGTCTTCTAATTACAAAAGCCTCGATATTATCACTTAAATAATCTATTGAGAAATGCTGATTTATGTAAATTAGAGGCAGCAGTAAAACCTTATTTGTCTCATTTGTTATAGTTTTTAAGAGTCACTGAGTCACAGGAGACGGAAGCCGTTAAAGAAATGTTCATTATTCAATAAATATTTATCTAAAATACAAAAAGCTACAAAACCCCCATCCCCGATCACTGCCAAAATGTAATCATTTTTTCCTTGTGCCAGTATCAACATTTCCTGAAAATTTCATCAAAATCCTTCCATAACTTTTTGAGTTATAACAGACAAACGGACAAACCCTCCGTAATTACTTCCACCGTTCCTTGGCGGAGGTAATTACGTACGGAATATATGCAGAAGACGGACAGAACTCTCCGTCCATATCCGTCTGTGTCTTTAACGTAACTTTCAGTCACCGTTACTTTTGTCACCGTCGTTTATTTTGAAAAATCTCCACACTGCTGACATTACTCCTCCGCTGTGTACTTGATGCACTTAACTGCGAATGTCACGTTGCCATCAAGTGATATCGGTGTGTTTGTATCGGAGCACTTTTACGAGTACGAGTATTAGAACACACGCTCAGTATCGGACCGATACCTGATACTGGTATCGGTGCATCCCTGTATTTTATAAACTATCTGCTATCAGTCACCTTACACAGGAACTGCTGAATTTCCCTCAATGCATGGAGAACATCATCCTGCTTCAGTCTCTGCCGTGTTTGTGAGCGAATGTTCCTGTCGTACGTAGGGGTGTAAGAAAATACTGGTTGTGCAATATATTGCGATATTTCATTCCACAATACTGCATCGATATTAAAAAGTACTGTATTGATATTTTTAGGTATTTATTCAAATGCAGATATTGTGGAGGTTCATTTTTGTTTTTCTTTTTTGTTTATATTTTATTTATTATTATTTAACACTCTTTTAATAATAATGTTAGTTCCTTTGTTGGGATTGCACAAAAATAATGTTCTGATGTTAGTTATGAATAGGGATGTAACGATTACCAGTATAATGATAAACCGCGGTAAAATTGCCAATGGTTAGTATTACTGTTTAAACTCTAATTATCATGATAACCGTGTTTGATTACCACACTTTTCCGGAAAAACGCCTATGTAAAGATCTGCTTTCATGTCACATATTTGAGTACAGTTTTAATTTAATATTTTAACTGTATATACCTAATATTTGGAACCAATTTCATTTTTAAAGTATTTGAAAAGGTTCATTAAGCATCTTTGTGTTATTTATGCAATAAATTATATACATTTTTCAAATTGGATTTTATATAATTTTTTTTTGTGTTTTCTGGCCTTTTGTGTTGATATAGTCGGTTAAAGTGAAAAAAATAATGGATGAGATAGATGAAGTTGTGCTGAAAAAAAAAGATACCAAACATGAGGTATAGTAAACATTTCTTTATATAGTATATAAAGGCAAAATCAGAAATACTGAAAAACAGCCAAAATAGGCTTAGACCACTAAGGGTTAATATTTGAATGTTTCTGCAACAGAAAGTACATTGTGCCAATTATTTTATTAGGTTTTTTTTTTTTTTTTTTTTTTCAAAATACAAGTTGGTTAAATTATTTCAGTGTGTGTACTAGTGCTTTTTGAACATTTTGAGCACAATTTCAACAATACCGCGATAATAATGATAACCGTGATAATTTTGGTCACAATAACCGTGATGTGAAATTTTCATATCGTTACATCCCTAGTTCTGAACTAACAGAACATGAACATTTGAACAGGATCATAAACTGTAATGTCTGTAAAACAGAATCTCAGTTTGAACACAGGAACATTTTGTGATTTAGTATTAGATCCTGTTCTGAATAAATAAAAATGTGTTTAGTATTTGTGCAGATTTCTGCTGTAATTCAATTCTTCAAGGAAATAATCATTAAAAAAAGAAACAAACAAAAAATTGCCTTTTTAACAGTATTGTGATATATCGTATCATGATCCTAGTATTGTATCGTCAGATTCTTGCCAATACACACCCCAGTCGTACGTGGACTTCAGCCAATGTGAGTGCTAGTTAATGGAAGCCAATGGAGGCCAAATGGCGTTGAATAACACACGAAAAGTTGAAACTGCGTATGTATAGCACGCCAAATGCCATAAGAACTGGTGTGACATACAACGTGATTTCACGAGATCAGTCTGACTTCAGCTTTTCATGGAGTGAACTTCCATGTGTCTCAGCATGTCCTTCTTATGCGTGAACGTCCTGGAGCAGATGACGCAGGGGTGGGGTTTCTCTCCTGTGTGGGTTCTCATGTGACACATCATGTTGCTCCTCTGCTTGAAGCCTTTGCCGCAGAGTTCGCACGTGTACGGTTTCTCCACTGAGTGCACCCTCATGTGGACTCGCAGACACTCGCGCCGAGAAAACCGTTTGCCGCACTCTTGGCAGCAGTGAGGCTTCTGACCCGTGTGAACCAGTAAGTGCCGTTTTAAGTGGGTCCGTGTGGTGAAGGTTTTACCGCAGACGTAACACAGATTATCGTCAGAATATCTGACCAATGTTTCAGCCGGTCTTTGTGTGTTCATGTCATAGTTTGGACAGACAGTGGTTGTACTTTGATGTGACTTCATGTGCTTCATTAAAGAGCACTGACCGTGAAAATACTGTCCACACAGCTCACAGTCAAAATGTCCCTGGTTTGTCCTTTCACTTGTGCTCAGGCTGAGTCTGGTTTGTTTTTCCGTGACCTTTTTCTTTGACTTTGAGTGAATCGGTCCGCTCTCAGCCAGATCTGTGTCACCGGTATCGTTTTCAGCCTCGCTGTCCAAACAGAGGGGCTGTAAAACCTCTGCCCCCTCCTCGACCTCCTCACCTGTTTTCACCCAGTTTTCAGCTGAGGTGCTCGGAAAAAGATCTCCGTCTCTGCTCTGATCAGGTCTGAAACTCACACCAGAGTCTGCAAGTCTCTGCTGATCCGGGCTGGACCGCTGATCCTGAGGTTCTGGAAACTTTGATCCTGAAGAGTCGTGGATAGATGAGAACTTTAGTTCCTCTTCTGAGGCTGAGGATACAAAGAGAAGAACATAAGGCAGAGATCAGCATCCATCCAATTAATATTAGTGCTGTCAAATGATTAAAATGTTTAATCAGATTAATCACAGGGTTACTGTGGATTAATTTAAATTAATCACAATTAAATATCATTCATTTTTAATCTATATTAATCACGTTTCATTTTGCATGAACAAACAGACTCAAGACAGAAGTTAATATATATGCACTGAACATGTTTGTCTAAGCTGGGCAACATGTTAGCCGTAGTGCTAGCAGAATCCCTGACAATATAACAATATGTACATATAATAATAAACATTTCAAAGACTTTGTACCCCCCCCAAATAATCAGTTGTACAGTGGTGATTTTTAAAATGTATTTATTTTTCCTGATTATGAATAAAACAGAATGTACACTGGCATAACAATATGAATAACAGAATTAGAATTCTTTATTAATCCCACGGGGAAATTATTGGATGTTACAGTTGCTCCATTCAAGTAGAATAAAAAGTAAAATTTTAGCTTTTTTTTTTTTTTTTTTTTTTTTTTTTTTTTTTTTTTACATTAAACAATTGTCTTGATTGGAAACGGTATAATGCAACAGTTTTTTCAGATACATTTTTTTTATTTATTTTTTTTATTTATTTTTTTTTAATGGAATGTCCTTTCCAATGGACAACATTTTTTAAGTAAAACTGTCAAACTTTTGTTCCCTTCAGAGGACAAAAATGCATTGCTGGGTCTCTGGAGGATACTGAAACAATGTCCCACATATTGCAAACAATCACACAGGACCATAAGACCACCAACTATTGAGACTGATCAGAGGAACTGGGAAAGTTGGATTCAAGTAATATGGACTGTATTTGTCCTTCACAACCTTTAGTAACCTATTCCTGTGTTTTCAAATGAATCTTTCTATTTATAAATGACAAACTATTACAGTCCAGCTCAGTATAGATCCAGGAACTGTGATAACAGTGGATTTGTACATGAGTGTATATCATTGGACATTTTTTTCAGCAATTTATACCTTATTTTAAGATTTATTTTTACTTTTTTGAGGAGTCATACCATGGATAAATCAGTTTAAGTAAGCTCTTGTTTATTTGTTTAACCTCACCAGTAAATAAAAAACTAACAAAAAACGTACACTGGCTTTTCACATTTGAACTTGTCAGAATACCACTATTTTTTTTTTTTGTTATCCCTTTCATGCATGAATTATGATTACTTAAATCACGATTTTTTTTCCTGAATGTTTTTATTCCTCTTTAGGCATGAAAAAACAATGTGATTGAAATTTTTTTATGAATCTCTTTTTCATGGAGGTACAAAAAGGGCCACTCAGCTGGACACCATGCATTTAATTTTTGAAGTGAAGAAACATGTATTTACTGACATACTGTGTGAAAACTATGAAATAAAATCATTTTTAATGCTGCAAATCTGATGTTTCCTCACATTTAACATACTATAATACTAGTTATTACTCACTCAGATAATATGCAACAAAAAAAAAAAGTTTTTGTTTTAAAAGAAATTTAAATTACAGTCTAATAACAATTAGCAATTGATTTACACATATGTTACTGCAGATCAGGTTTAGCAAGAACAGGAACAGTAATCCAGGCTCTTTTCATGGGTCGTTCCATGTTGGTGGAACGTTCTACCGAGCACTACGAGAACAGAGGCGTCCCTGCCTATCTTCAAGAAGCTCCTGAAGACCCAGCTCTTCTGAGAGCACCTCCTGTCCTAGCACTGTCAGACATTCCATTTTAAATATTTTAATAAGTTTTTTTCCCAGGATTATCACAGATTTTCCCAGGATTATCTCTAGACCTGCTGCGGTGGTCCTGCCTCTCTCCTGCCTTCATCATCATCACTCACTTATCCTCAACTGCCTCCATGTGTCTCCCCCTACTCCCCCCTTCTCCCCCAGTCTCTATCGCTCTCTCTTTTTCTCTTTCTTTACCCTCTCTCCTTAACTCCAACTGGTCAAGGCAGACAGCCATCCTCCAGGAGTCTGGGTCTGCTCCAGGTTTCTGCTGTTAAAGGGAAGTTTTTCCTTCCACTGTCACCAGTCACAAGTGTTTGCTCCTGGAGGATTCTGTTGGGTTTCTGTAAATTGGCTTAGAGTCTGGTTTTGACCAACTCTATATATAAAGTGTCATGAGATAACTTTTTTGTTGTGATCTGGCACTATATAAATAAAATTTGATTGAGTGATTTGATTAGTTTTCCCCTGTAAGTTTCTTTGGAAAAAAGCGTCTGCCAAATGCATAAACATAATGGTATGAACTGTAATGCATGGGGTGTTGCATAAGCGTCCACTGTTGGTTGATATGCAAGTAAAACAACAAAATCCATGAATATACAAGGGAACAGCTTTGAATAGCTGTCCACTGTAGTAACCACTATACATGAAAAGGTTAATTAGTGATAAATAACAACACATTGCGGACAGAAAAACAACACCACCAACACATAAACAAATGGAAAATAAACAAACCAAAAACACAAACAACGACAGAGTAATGACAACATCAGGTTAAAATGAAAAACATAATACCCCTAAAATCTATCACAATTTATTTATTTATTTATTTTCTGAAATGCTTTGAATTTATTCTATGACCCAAATAAAACCTAAAGAGACCCACCTGCGGTCCACGACCCTGTGTTTGGACTAAACTAAAGTCCACCTCTGAACACTTAAAAGCCGAACACATTTTCTGAACAAACACAGTCTTTTCCAAACATGACCCTCTGCTGTAAAACCCAGGCTTATGTGTTTTATATTTGTTTAGTAGTTGTATTTGTTTGTGCAGGTTGTTTTCTGTAAAGTTGGGATGTACCTGCTGACACTTTCTCCTCCTGCATCAAACCTCCGGCTAACGTTAGCATCCCTCGGTGTTCGCCGCTGACATTTAACAAACACACGGTCTTCTGATACTCCAGAAGGGTTCTTTCCACCGCTCCGAATATCTCCTCCGCTGCCGCCGCCAGTCGCTCGTTAACAAATATTCTTAGTTTGTGTATTGAAGCCATTTTGTCTGTTAACGGGACCTCCTACCGCCACTGTCCTGTACACAAACTACAACTACATCTTCTTCACGCGGTGTTTGAACGGTGTATGTTTCTATAAATAAACGGCGTAACGTCGCCCCCTGTGGTCTGGAAGCAGTACTACAACTACACAAAAGAATATGGTTTTAAGCAGTACTGCAACAACTACTACACAAAAGAGTATGGTTTTAAAATATGCCAAACTCAGTTTAGTTCAGGAGCCAAATGGGCTCTATGCACAGCCTCACTACTTCCTGAACTTCAGGTGGGTCCTTTATTCCCTGTCTTTCATTATTAGACACACTGATTAATCCAGGTGTGTCTGCTACTTCTTGTTATGACGACTGATCAATTAGGTACACCTGATTAATCAGTGTGTCTAATCATGAAAGACAGGAAATAAAGTCCAAAATACAGTCCATTCAGCCCAATTTGATCTCAAGGGTATGGTGGCCCAGAGGTGCAACAGCCCCAAAAATTATCCACGATAAGAAAAAAAAAGAACAGCCCAAAAAAGTATCCACAATAAGAAAAAAGGAGAACAGTGGGTAATTTTTTGTGTCATTCTCTTTTTTTCTTATAGTGGATAATTTGTGGGTTGTTCTCTTTTTTTCTATGGATATTTTTTGGGTTGTTCTCTTTTTTTTCTTATTGTGGATTTTTTTGGGTTGTTCTCTTTTTTTTCTTACAGTGGATAATTATTTGGGTTGTTCTCTTTTTTTCTTATTGTGGATAATTTTTTGGACTGTTCTCTTTTTTTCTTATAGTGGATCATTTTTTGGGCTGTTCTCTTTTTTTCTTATAGTGGAAAATTTTTTGGGTTGTTCTCTTTTTTCTTACAGTGGATAATTTATATATAAATATATACATATACATATATATATATATATATATATATATATATATATATATATATATATATATATATATATATATATATATATGTATGTATGTATGTATATGTATGGATAATTTTTTGGGCTGTTGCACCTCTGGGGCCACCACTAAAGTGGGTCAGAGCAGTAAAATAATAGTATAATAATCTACATATAGAATAGAATAGAATAGAATAGAATAGAATAGAATAGAATAGAATAGAATAGAATAGAATGCCTTTATTGTCATTATACACATGTACATTGAGATTTAAAAAGCCGCTCCTTTCAGAGCAAAAGTATGTATAGAATAAAAAAACGATAGATTGCAATCATAAATAAATGTGTCTTGAGATAAAATAGTTAAAATAAGTTATATATACAGCATGAAGTATTAAAAATTGTGCAGTATTGTGGTCTGAATTATATTGCACAGAAGTAGTAAATATTGATTGCACAGTAGATGGTTGAGAGGTAGTCTGGGGGTCGGGGGGGTCAACTGTGAGTTCAGACTGGTGATGACTTGTGGAAAGAAACTGTTTTGAGTCTGTTTGTCTTGGTTCTGATGCACCTGTAGCGCCTCCTGAAGGCAGTAGGTCAAACAGGTCGGTGCCAGAGTGGTAGTTGTCCTGGATAATGTTTTTTTTCTCTGTTATTTAATGACAACTCCAAGTTTTTCTTTGTTTTAGTGCAATAAAAAACATTAAATTATGAAAATATTTACATTTGGGTGCTTCTATGAAACTTGGTTTATTTTGGTGCTTGGCATTTTTCCAGCTTTTTTAGACCCACATGTTTATGGAATGACTTTTCGTGTCATCTTGTGATAATAAGTAAACAAATCGTCGCATTTGTGATTTAATTGAAAAAGTGGCATTACGCACTTCTGTTTTTTGACATTTTGTAAATATTTTGTGCATATTTTCAATGGAAAAGCATAAACAGTTAGTAGCTGCTGAACAAAAAAAACTTGGCATGAGGGACTTTTCTGGTGCAATCTTCAAATTCACCACTAGATGTCACTAAATATTATCAGGTCAACAGTGAAGCTCCATGGCAGTAGATGTCATAAGAGCATGAGTGTAAAAATATCCATCTACTGGTTGCATTTTATTTATATCTGATAATCAAAATAACATAAAATTCTCATTTAGAATTAACTGAGAAGGAGTGAACATATTTAGAGTCTTTTAAGAGTAAACTCCGCCTCTGTATCACTTATGTTAGTTCACTTTTTTTTTTTTCTAAAATGCAAACATGGTGCATCTCCCAGTGCCACCAATGTGAAAGTGAAATGGTTCCACATCGCTGGCATCCTGTGGGAGTTGATGTGGTGAAGTGGGTTCTAAAACTGTCCATAGAGGAGTTAAGCAACACACTGAAGCTCTACCAGCTCCTGGGTTCCTCTTCTGTCAGCAACACTGACCTGAGGCAGAGGTGACGCAGACATACATGTTTCCATACAGTAGACAAACGCTTACTGAAGCAATTCTCTGTCCTGATTCATTATGTCGGGTTCTATTTCCAACACGTCCCATGATGTAACCGCTGCAGTATTTTAAATAAACTGTCCATGCCTGGTAATATATTGTTTTTTTTAGGGTGCCTATTGTCATCAGGCTGAGGACTACAGCAGGATACTAACCATGTCGGTTAAAGCGGCTCCTTTTTACTGTTTTACTGATACAGTTAATTAATTGGAATTGTCCACGACACAATAAACTCAGAAACTAAACTAATGATGAAACTCTTTCCAATTCTGTGACCATTTGTATCTGAATTTACAGCTAATTATGTGTTTGGTTTATGGAGATTTGGATGATTCTGATCCCAAACTGGTCGTTTCCTGGATCAAAAATGAGAAATAGTCAAACTGAGATTTGTTAATCAACTTAATCACTTTTTTCTTTTCTCAGTGTTTAACTTTAGCTACTGTTTCATAGAAATTATTGCAGATCATTTGTACACTAACATTAACAAACAAGAAAAGCACTTGGAGAGCGCAGACCTCCACCAAGACAGATCTGCCCCCCCCCAAAATCATCACTAAAATTTGATCATTTCTTCCTAGTGCCAGTATCAACATTTCCTGAAAATTTCATGAAAATCCATCCATAACTTTTTGAGTTATCTTGCCAACAGACAAACAAACACGCAAACACACACACATGCATGCAAACACACAAAACAAAATGATCACAATACTTCCTGGTGGAGGTAACAACTGACTTCCAGTACAACACAGATTCCAATACAAACTACAGGTAAGTACAGGTGAATGTTACATATTGACCCTTTAATCCAGTGGTTTCCAACCTTTTTTGGCTCCTGACCCCGTTTTAACATCACAAATTTCTGTTTTGTTTTGTTTTTTTATTTACAAACAAGTAACATTTGACAATTGAAGAACAACCAAGGTGCAAACAGACATTCACATAACGCAACTGTTACAAATATAAGACAATACAGCACACTTGTTAACAAACCTAGACAGACAACAGAGAAAACAGACAACAGATTTAGATATTTGTTGATGAATCAAAGGGGGGGGGGGTAATGGAAAATGGGTAAAGGAGGAGAAAGGCACGAGTAGTGAGTATATAGTGTGTCTGTGTGTGTGCGGTTGTGTGCGTGTGTATGCAAGGAGTTTATCTTTTGTGTGAAAATGGAAGTGGGCTCAAGGAGAGAGAGAGAGAAAAAAATAAATTAAGGGGGGGGGGGGGGGGGGTTCACTCCAGAACCCACTAAATTTTAAGGCACAGAAGGGCATTGATGTATGAGCTATGTGTAGTTTGAGATGAATTTCAGACAAAGAGGATATGAAAGGTCACACAAGGAACATCACAAATTCCTGGTGACCCCAGACATTCAAAACAGAGACATTTTTCTCTTAGATGTCGTAGCGGGGTCAGGCGGGCGAGGAAATCTGTCCATTCTCTGTTTGGTCCAGTTTTCTGGCTGTGACTGTGTCCGTTCAGGTTGAAGCGCAGTAACACCCGTGGTCACATGATCAACATATGCCCTCTCAGATATTATATCCTGCATTTTATTTGAACTGGATTTTTATCAGGAAAAGTGTGTGGTGTTTGAATTATAATTAAATATATACTGAATCATTAAAAAAAATATTTTTTTATTAGTACATTTTTTAAAAAATCAATTACCAGAAATTTGAAGCGACCCCACGTGAGGTCACAACCCCAAGGTTGAAAAACACTGCTTTAATCATTAGCTATTTTTTATTTATTTATTTATTTATTTATTTCCTTTTTTTTATTTTTCAGTGCCTATACTTTTTATTGCTTCCCCTGCCCCTGCTGTAATGCTTTTATGTTTTATGTAAAGCAGTTTTAATTGTCTTGTACACAAAATGTGCTATAGAAATAAACCTGCCTATTATTATTATTATTATTATTATTATTATTATTATTATTATTATTATTATTATTATTTTATCCTATTGTTTTTATTTGGTACTTGGTATTGGTTTATTGTTCTTATTTTCATTGTTTTTTATTGTACAGTTTTTATGTCTTTTTAATCTATTCTTGTATTTTATTCTTTTATTTTGGTTTTATTTATTTTGTGTACAGCACTTTGGTCCACTGTGGTTGTTTTAAAGTGCTTTACAAATAAAGTTGGATCGGATTAGCTAAATAATGGCAATTATATTGGCAATGCTGTTAAAATAACCCTGTAAGCTCAGCAAACATAAAACAGATAAAAGATTTCCAGATGATTTTCTGTTTCAAAGCTACGGTTCATTGTTCATGACTTGATTTAATTTACCCATCACAAGTAAATAAACTCCAATGTGTAAAATTCCCTTTAAAGATTTTACAGCTTTCTGCCTGAGAATAAGGACATTATTCATCAATTCATACATCAAACAGACAATGAATAACAGATTTTAAGTTTTTAATTTTAATGTCAATTAAAATCCAACATGTATTGTACTCAGACTTTTGTCAACAAAAGTTGGGAATGCATACCACAGGTTTTAGAATATTTACAAACATATTCACAATGAGTACATGGGGTTAAACTATTACCCCTGAGAGTATATATCTTACACAATAATGGAATACAAAAAACATAACTAACAATATAAAGAGAATATAAAATACTGCAAATATATAAAAGTAATTATATTTTACACTTCATACTTAAATTGCATTTTAAAAATTGGCTTGCATACAGTATCCCAGATGTGCAATTGATTTTGAAACTTTTAGTACAAATAAAAATCCATATTTGAATCATTTTGCTTTTCTCAGACGCTTTATCTCACATTATTTACATCTTTACTCAACGCCTGCATAAAAACATTCAGCAGAAACAGTCCTGTTTTGGCAAGTGAAGCATGAAAATAGTTGAAAAGTTGCTGAATATAAACTGAATCTGCAGGAAACGGCTACATGAATGATGACTAATGAGGGTATTTTTTGCTTTACAGAGGATTTGTCATGTTGATGCATGTGTTCTCAAAGGTCAAGTGATAAACGAAAGTGCTGTGCTCTTTGGGCCAGTTCCTTTGCGAATTCCTGAGCCTCGTACACAGCTTGCCTGTCCGGGAAGTGCAGCGCTGCCTTCTTGGTGGCCACAGCCAGCTGCTTCAGGAGAGCACACAGGTGGCTGCTCTTAGACAGAAGACTCTGGCTGGACCCTCCACGTTGGGCCTCCCTGCACAGGGTGTCCACCAGCCTCTGGCCCACCATGATCACCAGCTTGCTTTGGGAGATGAACTTCTCCGGCGGCTGTCCGTCCTGAAGGCTGCCCACAAACCCTCCGATGGCCTTCTGCAGAGCGCCGAAGTACAGTCTGCAGTGTTCGGACAAGGAGGAAGCACGAGGTTCATCCGTTCCACCAGAGGATTCAGATGAATGACACTTTGTTTCACCCTGTGCAGTGGAGAAACAGAAAAAACAATGTCACAATGACCGTGTGTCACAGCTGGGGAGTTAATTTCCTGCCGAAACGTAACAAATAAACAAATGTGTGACAAAGAGCCAACCATTCACTAACAGAGGATGGTAAACCCTATAACGCCAAACGTATCATATTTGATCCATGAGTTTTGAAGCTCTCTACATGATCAGTGTGATATTTTTTGTCTTGAAAAACCTAATGTATACAATTAGATACATGCAATACACAGATAATCCAGCAGGGGGAGGAGTTCATTCACCAGAGGCCTTACCAGTGACACAAGACTGTCATTAATGAGGAAGGAGGAAGAACTGGGACCATTTAGAAAAGGAATTAAGAATTTGTTAGACATGTTTGTGTTATATGTTTTTGTTTGTTCAAAAATAATAATATTTGAGCATTGAGACCTGATGGATCAAATATGATACAAAAGTGAAACTCATACATGGAAATTGATATTTGAAAAAAAAAAAAAAAAAAAGGGGTTGTTCAGAAGGACCAATAAAGGTTCCAGTTTCAAAGAACTGGAATTTTCTGCCAATGATTTAATGGTTCAGGCTTTACAGGGTTAATAAAGTACTACCAACAAACTAAACAATATACAACAATATAGTTTTAATTCACCACTTTTTAAATTACAACAAATCTTTGAGGCAGCGGTGTTCTGCCAAAAATAGCATAAGAATGGATCTTTTTAGGATTATTTTCAGATATTTGAAAGATCAAATGATGACAGAGCTGATTTCAGGTAGCCTGGTCATCCATCTTTCTTTATCAATGAGAAATCCATCTGGAATCACGGGGCTTGAATCCAAATATGAAGGCGGGACTAACAGGTGCTGACTAAACCAATCACAGATAAGACGGATGTGACGTAATTGTGTGACAAGCAGATCCTTAATGCCACTAAACTTCAGCATGGTTCCATCATGGCGTGCGGTGGAGGTGGTCGAGTAGAAACTTTAATGAATGATTACTGTCGCTTTTGTCTGAGAAACTTGAGAATAAGGGTGTAATCTGTAATTCAACCTTTATTTTTGAATCAAGTAAACAACCGACAACAGTTGGAAAGAGATTTGTGGACTTGCAACTGACTTTGGCTCGCAACAAAAAGAAGTCGCTGCTTATGATGCATTTCGAAACACCCGCCCTGCCCAGATTTGTGATTAGTCGGTATAGAATACAGGGTGGGGAAGCAAAATTTACAATATTTTGAGGCAGGGATTGAAAGACAGTGTATGACCAATTAGTTTATTGAAAGTCATGAGAATTTATTTGCCACAAGAAAATTGACATAATAGAAAATGTTTTTATTCTATGTGTCCTCCTTCTTTCTCAATAACTGCCTTCACACGCTTCCTGAAACTTGCGCAAGTGTTCCTCAAATATTTGGGTGACAACTTCTCCCATTCTTCTTTAATAGTATCTTCCAGACTTTCTCATAATAGTTTTGCTCATGGTCATTCTCTTCTTTACATTATAAACAGTCTTTATGGACACTCCAACTATTTTTGAAATCTCCTTTGGTGTGACGAGTGCATTCAGCAAATCACACACTCTTTGACGTTTGCTTTCCTGATTACTCATATGGGCAAAAGTTTCTGAAAAGGTATGGATAATAGTGTTAGCTATGATTATGACATCAATATATGTTTGGTTTCAAAACAATTGACGTAGTGCCTGCTGAGAAAAAACAACTAAATGTTCGTTGTAAATTTTGCTTCCCCACCCTGTAGATGGTGCATATTTTACAGCAACCGGCCTGATTCCAGACTGTTTTATCAGTACTGAATACACTGAGAAAACCGGATGGATGGGCATGTTAGATTTCAGCAGAACATCAGCAGATATTAAACTGACTTGAAGTATCAGCTGTTGTTGTAAGACATTTGTGGGAAAATCATCAAAACAGATCCATTAAAATTTTGTCAAAGGTTACATAATTTTGGTTTTCTTTGCTTATTTTTGATACTTGCCAAACAATCTGTACTTCTTTCACATGCATGATGTGTTGTGAAACATGCATCACACTATGCCAGTGACTGTAGGTTATTTGTAAAACATATTTTGTTTAATATGAGATCCCCTCCATGTGCACATTAAAAATTGATATGCATTTCAGATTTCCAGGCAGTTTTTGTTCTACTAAGTTCATAAATTAGACACACTTACCTGTGCGATGTTAGATGCTGGTGCAGCATTTTCTTTTGGTTCCTTCTGCACTTCCTCTTGTTGCTTTTCAAAATCAGTTTTTGTCTGAAAAAAAACAAAACAAAAAAATCACAACTTTATTATGACATGTTTTTTCTTAAAACAAACACTTATGAGTGAGGTTTAGTCAGTGATGATGCCTCAGAGGATCAGAGCCTTCACCTGTAGCTCCACGTAGTCATTGTCATCGTCCTCCTCGTCTCCTTCATGCTCAGTTCTCTCTGGACTTTTCTGTATTTCTGGCTGCCTTGTGGTGTTTAAAGGCTCTGGCTCTTTCTGTGGGGCCCTGAACAGAAGCTTTCCGTTGGCATTGATAATTGACACGAGGCGTTTCACATCCTCTGGCACAGTGCGTGCCACCATAACGAAGCGCTCTAGCTGGTCAGGCGTTTGGACTTGTCCTGAGTCCTGACATAAAGTGTTGAGAGGCCAACCTGCCACATTCAGCGCACTCACTGTCTGCTGAAGGATCACACCTGAGTCCTCTACGATGGAAAGCTGCTTATAGAGTCTGGTCTGCAGGTTGGTGTCGGTCAAACGACGGGCGTTTCCCTTAACGTCCAAAGCAAAGTTCAGAAAGGACGTCAAAGCGCAAGCAATTTCCCCCGCTGCTTGTTTGATCTCCTCGAGGTGTTTCTCCAAATGTTCTTTGCTCCTCCAGTGGCTGCTGACGAACTCCATGAGCCGGGGCACGGCTTTGCAAACAGCTTCCTTCAGATCCAGAAGTCTGCGACTGGCCTCATCCTGCCGTAGAGTCACTTCTCGCAAAGGTTCTGGAGAAGACGAGCTCAGGGGCAGCGAGTCGCACGAGCTGGTGGACGAACTCGATGCCGTGCTGATCCGTTGACTTTCAACTGCAGAGAGACGCATCGTTCGGCTTCGCTCATCGTCCTCATATGCGAATGACTCTTGACTTCCTGGTCGGTCACGTAAAGATGTGTAGGCAAGGAAGTTTCTTATTCGATACAGACGTGCGCTGGTGTGTTCATGGGCATTACTGGAATCCACCCTGCACTCCAGTGGAATATGATCATTAGGGGTGTCACTGACAACTCTGGTTAGGGGTTCCTCATGGGGTGGAACATCATACACCAACTCCTCCTCTGTAACCTCTTGAGTTGGAGGCCTGTCATAAATCGGGATCCTCGGCAAAAGTTTGGGAGGACTTGGGGTGTCAAGGGAGCTGGGCTTTGGTATATCATAAAGCGAAGGGGATGGACAGGTGGTTTGGATGGGTCGGGTTGGCATAGTGTCATAGAGCTTCCTGCAGACAGTCTTGGATGGAATGCCCTCCTGGAAACTTTGAGGGGGGCTTTGTTTGTCAGGACTCACTGGCACATCGTAGATCCACTCATGTTTGCGAGGGCTGGGTAGCGTCCTGAATCCACTGATCATTTTATTCTGGGCTTCAGTGGCCGAGGGAACAGGGATGTCATAGTTTGGGTCCTGGGGCAACGTTGGTGGAACTGCATAAACCTGTGTGATGACAAAGTTATCAATACTACAGCTGTCCTAATTATATGAATTCTGTCTGAAAGTGTACATCATAATCCAGAAGCTGACGCAGTTTAGAAGACTTGATATTTACCCAATGTAAAATATTGAACAATACTATTATGAACATCATACATCACATACAGAACACTGAATAATAAGAAAGAAAGCCTACAAATAAAGTGAGCTTCTAGTTTCCTTGCTTCGTTAATCCCCCCACTGACTAAATGTCTGAAACTTACATAAGCGTCTCCTGGACTGCTGCACCTTAAACTCTCCAGAGAGTCAAATCGTTTCTCCAGCTCCGAGATTGGAACAAGTGAGTGTTTTCGGACCGAATGTTGTGGAGTAGCTGACACCTGCAATAAGAACATTACAGGAACTGTGAGGTCTGGATGCCAACTCTGTTAATTGGCTCTAAATGACCTTAACCTTAAAAATGGATGCAGAAGTTGTATTAAATACTGTCTGTTGAAGCTTACGGTGAAAAGAGAGGTTCTTCTTGCTTGACTTGGAACGTCGTAAACTTCCCCTTTTGGGCTGTATGCTGAGCCGAACGGTAAAGCCTGCAAACCACAGACAGGTTGTAATATCGGTTTTCGACAGGCAACACTTGCACCCCTTTGATCAAAGCTGCATCTACCTCCTTGACCTCTGCTTCAACGCATTTATGGGGACAGTGTTCTCTCTGAAGCTCACTGAGAACGCCGGAGGACCCCATTATGCATGTACCTACTTTGCCAATTAACACAGCTTTATAATGGAAACCATGCTGCTCATTGAGTTTTAGGCTACTGGCTAATGGCAGTGGCTACTACAGAAGGGAACAGGACTCCCATGGAGCAGGAGAGGAAATGTCAAACATATGGGTATATTACTCCCCGCTTTTTGCCGCACAGGCACCCCTACAGACACTTGTGTTTCTCTGGGGTCCCTGGAGAAACCAGGCTGCTGTTTGCAGTTAAAAGTGTCTGAAGTCTGTGTCTGTTTGTCTTTTACAGGCCTATAAAGAACCGGTGCTGCATGCCTGTCCCAAAGGAGAGGCCCCTGGTCCCCATCTGTAAGCTCTTTAGCCAGCAGGGGTTTCTTAGCGTTGCATTTCTGCAGCAGTGTACCTCTGTAATCATGAGAGTTAACACTTCCCAAGGAAGACGACCAGCTTTGACCTCAGAAACACACAGACGAACATCCATCATACACGTAGAAAAAACTAATTGTACCTTATTTCCTTCTGGTCCTTCTGGGCTGTGTTTAAGTCCTGAGGAGATGGGACTTCTCGATGCAGACAAAGGAGTGGATGGGACCTTATAGATCATGTCCATTCGTTCATAAGCCGGGCTGCCTTGAGGGCGGGGCACACTTGGGATCTGATAGATATTTTGCTGGCTGTCGTCATTCTGAGCATCAGATAATTTAGGTTTGTCTCTGGGCTGGTTTAAGGGGCCTGCAGTGGGTACTGTCTGTGGTAAGAGCTTCAGTCGGTTTGCAGGAGCCAGGCCATGGCGTCCGTACAGAGAACACATCCACCAGCCGCTGGTACCGGCCACGTTCTGATCCATCACTATGACGATGTCTCCTTTTCTGAAGGCCAGCTCATCTGCACACTCTGCAGTGTTGTCATACAAAGCCTTGGCAAGAGCGTTCTGAAATACAGAACAGAAGAAGAGATTAGAGTAAAACATAACGTAGGTAGGCATTCAATTAGTCACTTTTTCATTGACCCTAAAATTGTGCGAATATAACTTGTGCATAAAAATTCGCCTAATGAAAAAATCCCAATTTCGCCAAAACTCATTTTTGTGCTGGCAAGAGGTAGTTTTTCGGGCATAGCGCAATTGGTATATCACGCAAAACTGCAATGGAAAGACCTTTTTCTGCAACTAGAGTCACGTGAACAAAAAAGACTGGATGTTGACGGACGTTACAACAAAAGAAGAAGAGTTTTAAAAGAAACATGTCATGGTATGTGTGGACACACCAGGAAACTGAATCATTTTTTAATTTAGTAAGAGATAGAGGGGTAACATATGTAATATAGGGGTAATATATATAATAATAATGAATATATCTGTAAATCCACACCATATTTACATTCATCGTCATGTTTATGGAATGACTTCTCGTGTCATCTCACGATAATAAATAAACAAATCATCACATTTGTGATTGAATGGAAAAACTGACATTACGCACTTCTGTTTTTTCGACATTTAGTAAATATCGGTAAAGTTTTACATAGACGTCCAGTGGAAAAGCGACTGTTGTTTATAAAGACGCTGTTAACATTAGATAATATAGTAATGATACAATAATATGCATTAAGTGACTATTAAAATGACCCCTGTTGACATTTGTTAATAGTTTACATACTAGTAGTAAACAGTTTATGAATATATATGTCATGAAGTAACAGCTAAGTCATTTCATTTCATGCAAATTGTGTACAATTCCTACAATTAAAAAATGTATTAATAAAGTTGTCAACATAGTAAACACGAACACCATTAGTACAAACTTATTACAGACATTATTATAGATTATTTAACTGTTCATTACCTGTTAGTTAATGTATATTATGACACTGTCTTTTTGTAAAGTGTCAAATTTCTTAAAATGGCACTTCAGACTTAATGTCATCATTTCCTCTTAATAAGTGTTGCTACATTTTTCATCATCATTTTAAAAATGCTTTTGTGTCACTGATTAAAATTAAAACCTTACAGCTGTTTCCTGGCAAAGTCACATTTCTATTATTCATAGATTGTGAAAGAAAAACATTAAGTGGAGCTGTTTGTTATGAGTGATGTCTTCCTTCAGTCTGTAATTTCACTTCCTATTTGTGCTTCCTACAGAGAGATAAATCGTCAACTTTTTTCAAAGCTTCCTCTTGCATGGCTATCTCATCACTACAAACACAGCACAGTGAATTTAGGCCAATGCAGCCTCTGAAAAGAACTCCCATTTGTAGTGCAACTGTTTTGTTTTTTTTTTCTTCTTTTTAAATGAAACAAAAGAAAATGCAGAGAATGTAAAACTATTGCAGCTACTGAGTGATGTCTACAGTATGATATGTAACCTTTTCTTGTATTGTATTTTATTTATTTTATTTTATAGGGACCATGCATATTTATGAACATTGCTGTGTAAAAAATACACCCATGTAAATATGCCAGAATTAGTAAAAATTACGACTTTTCAGGTGACAGAAACAAGACATAAAAGAGCCAACAGTAGGACATCACTTGTTTGGTATAAATTTAAAAAATTAAAAATACAAATAATGATGACATGGGCATCATCAAAACAAACAAACTAGGAAAGCACTGGGAGAGCGCAGACCTCCGCCAAGGCAGATCAGATCAGACCCCCACCACCACCACCAAAATTGAAAATTTCATCAAAATCCATCTATAACTTTTTGAGTTATCTTGCTAACAGACAAACAAACAACCCCCCCCGTAAAATAGAGGCAGTGGTAAAGTCTTATTTGTCTCATTTGTTATAGTTGAAGACTCACTGGGTCACAGGAGATGGAAGCCATTAAAGAAATGTTCATTATTCCAATAATATTTATCTAAAATACAAAAAGCTACACCCCCCCGATCACCACCAAAATTTAATCATTTCTTCTTTGTGCCAGTATCAACATTTCCTGAAAATTTCATCAAAATTCATCCACAAATTTTTGAGTTATCTTGCTAACAGACAAACAAACAAACAGACAGACAGACAGACAGACAAACCCCATGAAAACATAACATAGGTAATAACTAGAAAAGCACTCGGAGAGCGCAGACCTCTGCCAAGGTAGATCAGTGCCCCCCCCCCATCCCAAACACACCCCAATCACCACCAAAATTTAATCATTTGTTCCTTATGCCATTCATTATTGTGCCAGTATCAACATTTCCTGAAAATTTCATCCAAATCCGTCCATAACTTTTTGAGTTATCTTGCCAACAGACAAACAAACAAATAGACAAACCCCAATTGAAAGCATCACATAGGTAACAATAAGCAAAATAAACAAAAAACAAATAGACATAGTATGATCACAGGGGCATTAGCTGATACATTCACCGTCTTCCTTCACACTTGTATGATTATAAAGCCTGTGAAATGTTTTGAGTCACTGTTTCATGTCCGTTTGCCAGTATGAGCAAATAACCACATGTGAAAACCACAAACACTAACGCAAACACTTCAGTTCAGTGTCAGCTCCTGTGGTGTAGAAACAAACCATGAATAATGAAACATGCCTTTAAACCAAAACCACCGGGCAGAGCTGAGTTCACAGTAAACGCCCTGTGGTTTAGTCCCATCTGTCACTGCACACAAAGAAAATGCATATATACATGAACAAATACACAGGTGTCTCTTCAACCTCACAGTGTAAATATTTAAATTACTGATGGCTGAACAAATGTGTGTTATAACATGAACAACACAGGTTTTATAAGCATGTCCACCTGTTAAAAAAAAAAAACAGCACTCATTTACTGTTTGAACAACTGGCTTATTACATCCTATAGTTACAGACAGTTGTTTAGGTATACCTTTTTTTTTTTTTTTTCTTTCCAGTTCTCTTTTTATTGGTATTTTCATATTTATTCACATTGCAATTTACCATTCTCATCCATTCATCTGAAAATTACAGTTTAATCTCACATCGATACTTCTGTGACTCCACTAACAATACAAATTAGGATGATTGGTCCTCTCTCTTCAATATCTTTTTACTCATTTATTACTTATTTATTTATTTTGAACATGCAAAGAAACAAAATAAAACAAAATGAAGCAAATTAAGACAAAAACAGAATAACATTTAAATGAACAGAATCTATTTTCAAGTACATACAAGTCTGAATTTTGCATGGTCGAAATCAAAGATGGAATTTTTACAATACAAAATTAAGAACTAAACTCCCTAGAACAGGAATACTGGGGTGCACATTTGTGAGATTTAAAATAAATAAATAAATAAATAAATAAATAAAATAGAAAACATCGATACGAAAGGGTTTAAAAGGGGAAAAAAATGGGTGAAATGGACATAAGAGATGGTCTTAGATAAACGATGGTCTAACTGGTGTGACAGACCTACTCCATCTTTCCCATCTTTTCAAAAACAAACCTTGTTGTCGTCTTATTGCAAAAGTAATTCTATCCATCTTAAAAATGTCATAAATGATGTCAATACACTGTAAGTTTTTCTAGTTTTAGCCATTTCCTTGTTATGGCTTTTCCTACAAGTTGTTTAGGAATATCTAGAGGTTGAAACAAAGCTGTATTTTTATATTTAAGGCGACATGTCCTGTAATGTACTAGTTCAAGCTTTAACCCATAGACCCAAACAACCACCGGTGACTAAAAGCATCTACTGATCTAAACTGTTTAATACCTGTTGATCCACTAATCCTATCAATACATGGGAATAATTGGTGTAAAATACAGTTCTTCATCTTTTCACAGTCATCAGATATGACCCATTTGGACGTCCAGAGACTCCATAGTTACCGTGGATACACCATCATCTTCTCCAACATCGATTCACCAGTCAAACCCATGGAGTTGGATCAATGACAGTGGGTGGACACACTAGGTTTATGTTCAGTTAATTATGTATTTTAGTGAAAAAGTCACTTTTTCTCCAGTTTTCTGTTTTTATTATGATAACCCTCAACTTTAATCTGAGTTTTTACGAACATCTACATGATCAGTGAATGAAATATAGGAAAATACCTGATTAACACTGAAAAAACACAAAATACAGAGGATAATATTAGAATAAATGGTGATAAATTACTCAAGAAAAGTCAAATGTGGAGAAAATACTATTTTGGAACTGCCACAAAAGAAGCCTACAAAAGCATATCATCAATGCAGTACTTTATAAGTTAAACTGAGATTTGATACGTTTTCTACTTTATTGCACCTAGTTACAGAGTACATTTCACTGCGTATTCTACTATGTATAACTGTGCATGTGACAAATTATCTTATCTCATTTTACCTTACCTTATCTTATTTTACTTTACCTTACCTTACTTTACTTTACCTTACCTTACTTTACTTTACTTGACTTTACTTTACCTTACCTTACTTTATTTTACTTTACCTTACCTTACTTTACTTTACCTTACTTTATCTTACCTTACCTTACTTTACCTTACCTTACCTTACCTTACCTTACCTTACCTTACCTTACCTTACCTTACCTTACTTAACTTTACTTTACCTTACCTTACTTTGCCTTACCTTACCTTACCTTACCTTACCTTACCTTACCTTACCTTACCTTACCTTACCTTACTTAACTTTACTTTACCTTACCTTACTTTGCCTTACCTTACCTTACCTTATCTTATCTTACCTTACCTTACCTTACTTAACTTTACTTTACCTTACCTTACCTGACTTTGCCTTACCTTACCTTACCTTATCTTATCTTACCTATGTTTGAGCCTTAATGATGAATTTAAATGAAACCAAAAGACAAAAACTAGATGCAAGTGCAAGAAACTCCAGAAATAAACCAGACCTTTAACAAAGCAAACACAGCCCCCCCCACCCCCACCCCCACCCCCCTCTCACACCCACACACACCCCTCAGCTGATAAGCCTGTGTGGAGCGTCTGTGCTCTGTGTAGGGGTCTTTGGGCCCTGCCCTTTCTCTGTGGGTGAATCCTGTGGAACAAAGAGCCCATTGACCATCAGAGCCCAACACGCTCAGCACCTGTTGGGATGCAGGCCTGTCAGCGCTGAGGAACACCCTGAGCACAGCACAGCACAGCCCTGCCTTCAGCACAGCACAGCCCTGCCTTCAGCACACGCTCCCTCACTAATCCTCTGGGTCATGCTACACACATGCAAGCCAAATACACAGGGTCAGATGACAGTGACCGTACACCACGATTTATACCATACCATACCATACCGACTTTATTTATAAAGCACTTTGAGAACTTTACAGCTGGCCAAAGTGCCCTACACGAATCATAAAACAAGGAAATAGATAAGTACAAACAGTAATAACACAGGATGCAAAGCAGGCTAAGAACAACAAAATACAACCATCAAAAAAACAAAGACAAATTAAAATCTGGTAAAAACAACGTAGGAAATCTAAAAAACAAAACAAAACATCTCACTCATTGATTAAAACCCAACGAGAAAAAGTGCATTTTTAGACGTGATTTAAAGACAGGCACAGACTGAGCCTGTCGAACACCTAAGGCTATGTTCACACAGCAGGTCTAACGCACAATTCAGATTTTTTTGGGAAATCCGATTTTTTGTGTGCCCGTTCGTATTATAAACTAGAATACACTCAGAGAGCGCAGACCTCCGCCAAGGCAGATCAGTCCCCCAAAATTAAATCATTTGTTCCTTGTGCCAGTATCAACATTTCCTTGAAATTTCATCAAAATCTGTCCATAACTTTTTAAGTTCTCTTGCTAACAGACAAAGTCAGACAGACAGACAAACCCAATGAAAACACAAGAATCAGGTCGGACAGGTAGGAGGGGGCAAGGTTATTATCGTTAACAAAAACTAACCAAATGACGAAAACTAGAATTGAAAAAACATTTTCTTTAGCTGAAATAAATAAAAACTAGAAGCACTCGGAGAGCGCAGACCTCCGCCAAGGCTGATCAGTGGCCCCCCCCGTGGGCCCCCCCACCCCCGATCACCACCAAAATTTAATCATTTCTTCCTTATCCCATTTCCAACAAACCCTGAAAATTTCATCCAAATCTGTCCATAACTTTTTGAGTTATGTTGCACACTAATGGACAGACAAACAAACAAACAGACAGACAAACAAACAAACAAATCCTGGCAAAAACATAACCTCCTTGGCGGAGGTAACTATAATTAAAAGAACAAATGATAACTAACTGAAACTGTATTGTGTGTTTACAAAACTAACTAAAACGGATAAAAATTATGGATAAAATTCACTTTGTTTTTTTCTTTGTCAGCGTCGGATTGATATGAAATTGATTTATTTTGCTCAAGCAATTTTAGCTAGCGGCACCGTACAACACTTCACAGTTCGTCACTTGTGGTTTCCAGTCGTCTTCTGGTCTCCACTCTACCTGGAAACATGGAGACTACAGATGGGTGAAAGCAGCAGAGTCCTGTCTGGGATTTATTTGAATGTGACGGCGAGGAAGAGAAATTTGTTTTATATTATTATTATTTTGTTTTGTTTGTTTGTTTGTTTGTTTGTTTGTTTGTTTTTATTTTTATCTTGGAGTATTATTGTCATTGTTAATGTTGTTTTGTTTGACTGTTGAGTGTACTTAAGAGGGAAATATAAAGGTGAATCACATTGTTTTTATGCTTGTAAAGGGATACTGTATGTCAGTTTGTCATGGGAGGACCCCAGGAAGAGTAGCTGATGTCCTGCATCAGCTAATGGGGATTCTAATAAATAAATACATACATACATACATACATACATAAATACATACATACATACATACATAAGAATTAAAACTAATACTAAAACTAAGCATTTAGTAATAAATAAATGATAAAAACTAGCAAGCCTGTTCTAAAAACTAATTAAAACTAACTGAATTAGAGTAAAAAAAAAAAAAGTAAAACTAAATCAAACTAAACTATAATAAAAAATCCAAAACTATTATAACCTTGGTAGCAGAGGGCAAGGCCATTCAAACATTTACAAGTAAATACAAGAATTTTAAAATCAGCTCTAAAACACACTGACAACCAGTGGAGTGAAGCTTTGCCTTGTAAAGCCTTCTTCCAGTTTAATACAGATGTACAGAACATCCATACAAGACGTGCCAGTTGATTATATGTGCCAATGGTCCGTACTGGATGTGGTCAGTTCTATCTGAGGTTTGGGGGGGGGGGGGGCTATGGAACACTTATATTCAAATTACATCTCAGTCTTCCTCACAGTCAGTTTACATTTAGGCTTAGCTCTCATTCATACACACACTCACACATACTCTTTTTGTTTAATTCTCTGTTTATATTTTTTTATTGTACTTTGTATATTATTGTTTTATTCCTATTGTCTTTCTTTAAGATAATGCTATAATGAGGTGAGATTCATTTTATTAGCCCCACGGGGTTTTCTGATCTCACCTGCACAATTTGTTTTCTTTGTTAGTCTTAATGTTTGATTTGTTGTTGTGCAAAATAAATAAATAAATAAATGGTAACTGTTAGCTAAAACCAGTGAGATTTGCTCATGTTTCCAAAGCCAAGATGCAGTATTTTGAACTGAAGCTGCAGTCTGGAAAGCGCATTTTAGCTCAACCTGGCATCAAGTGCATTACAATACTCAAGTCTAGCAGTTACAAAAGCATGGATCACCGTTTCAAAACGATTTATGTTGAAGCATTTTCTCTGTAGAATCATGAACGCATTCTTCTTGTCATTCTTTAGGTTGAATCTGTTCCTGTAAAACTAACTGCAGTGGGCCACAAATGTAAACCACATGACCTTTTTAGTGAGGTACCCGTAATCAGGTGCCCTTTCTCCAATACCACATAATAGAAATAGCTCTGAATTCAGGTCACTGGTGCCTCTTGTCATGCTTTGTTTGCCCATCCTAACCCTGCCTGTGCGTCTGTGTGGACCAGCGGCCGCAGTAACACAGTCCGGCTCAGTTGTGGCTCTGTTGGATTCCTGCACACGCCTGCCTGTGCAGATCAGCTCCTCTGACAGCTGCTCTCAGCACTTTAACCACACAGCTGTCTCTGCCTCTCCTGGCCCTGCGCTCTCCATCCTGTTCACAAATTAGCATCGACCCATCAGAAGAAACGGCACAAGAAACACATCTGAACACTGTCATGTTATTCCAGCAGAGGTGATTTCTCATAGACTGCAAGGGAAGCTCGGCTTCCCCTAAAATTACGAAAATTAAATGGTCAAATATGTAAATTTATTTATTTATTTTTATTTATTTTTATTTATAGAGCACTTTTCACAGACAGAGTCACAAAGTGCTTTATCAATTCAAATCAGAATCAAATTAAGTTTACAGAGACCCAACAGAATCCTTCAGGAGCAAACACTTGTATGTATATCACAATATGTGACATTTCATTGACTCCAAATGTGTTAGAACACGTTCATCTCACAGACGAGTTCGTTCAGAATCAGCTTAATCACAAATCAACAGACTTGATGTTGTTCACTTCTCCATTCCCGTGTCTCTGTTTTCTCATTCGATCTCTGCTCAGTGCATTTGTCTGTAGATGCTCAGCGTCCATGCACTTCAATGGGACTGAGTGGAACAGTTTTTTCATTGCCTCAAAACTGGACGGGAATTGGATAAATGCTACGATGTTGTCCCGCCCCCGGATGCTCAGCGTCTCTGGGGGTGAATGGAGCTGTGGGCGGAGCTCGGCCGGGCTGGATGCTGAGCTTCCACGTGCTGATTGGAGGATCGGTCTAAAGGCTGAATCCCATTTGATTGACAGCTATTTTGAGATCTACTCCTTCACTGACACAGTTCAGTATAATACCGTCGCACATTCTGCTGTGAAATCGAGAGAGAAACCACAACGAAATTACTTGGTCATTTCTTGCACTGTAAATAAAACACACTCATTGTACTTCCTTGTTTCAATTTAACATAATTTCAACATTTTCTTGTTTACTCAGTTCGATAAGGTCACTGACCATTTTCTTAAAAAGGAACGGAGGGCCGAATTTATGTTTAAATAACTTGACATTTTTTTTATGTAAGCCGACAATGAGCTTCCCCTGTCTGAAGGACGAGCAGCCGCCACTGTATTCCAGGTAACCTCAGATACGTAGAATCAAGTCGGTTCAAAGTAAACACCCCTGAAGATGAGTGGAATCAGGTCACAGGAGTGAACTGACAGCCTTAATTTTTTAATTAATAATTGTGAAATGCTTTTAAATGCAATGTTTTGTTCTAACCAATCGTCAACAAGTAAAAGTTACTCAAAGGTGATAAAAAAAAACAGAATTAACATTTTTATAAATATGTATATAGTCTGTATAGTTTTTCATTACTATTTTTTTTTTTTTTACTTTATATTCTTTGTTTTCGTGCTTTTCTTACGCTTGTACACTTTTTTTCTTGCACTTTATTCTGTTGCTGCCTTGACCGTTATTGTTCCCCAATGTGGGATCAGTAACGTCTGATCTAATCTAATCTAATCTAATCTAATCTAATATAATCTAATCTAACCTAATCTAATCTAATCTAACCTAATCTAATCTAATCTAATCAAAATCAACCAAGCTGTTCAAGTATCAAAAAAGGATGTTTTTAACTCATGTCAACAGGATAATTATCAACATTAGCATTAAATGCACATGAGACACTTCAGGCCCCGCCCCTTCCAGGTTGTCGGCTGTGCTGCTCTGTCCCGTTCAACCAACAACTGAACATTTGAGGCAATGGGCTCCAAGTTTGGACATATTTTCAGTTTTTACTACAACTGCTGCTGCTGACAAACAATTATGGAGAAATACTGGAGAAATGTTGGTCTGAAGTCTGGACCTTATATGTGCGAATGTGGAGACGGAACTAGTTATGGACGGAACTAATTCAGCAGGAATTCAAACAGGTTGTAGAAATCCACTGGATTTTTGTCCAAATGAATATAAAGATAGTTTTGCAGCAGCTGGAGGGTTCAAATTCAAACTGTATGAACTATTAGGGTCCAAATACACAAAGAAATGAACCACAGACTAAGAAAAGTGGGTTTAGACAAATATGAGCCCTTTAAAGTCGTGTGTGACAGATTTGCTCAACACCACAGCGGGTGCTGCATCAGACCTGGCATGTGTCTGAATGTGTAATGGATGAGGTGTTGACCTGACCTGGGGGTCAGGCTCGGGCTGACAGAGAGCAAAAGGTCAGGGTGAAGGAGGAGGGGTCATTCCCACACTGGGAAAACACACTTCCTGTGCTGGTTCCTGTGGATCTGTGGAGCCTGACTGGTTTGATTCTCTCAGATTAGTCACCTTGAAAATGTGTGAGACATTAAAAAGTATGTCATTCTTTGACGACTGGGAACTTCCATTCTTCAGTAAAGTTATGAAATACCTGTAGAATCACATCAGTGGATGCACAACAGTTACACAACTAGATGAGTTAGACGGTGTGGGAACGAACAGAAAGGATGATGTGATGATGTGTTAAAGGCTCATATTTACCTCCGCCAAGAAGGTTATGTTTTTGCCGGCGTTGGTTTGTTTGTTTGTCTGTCTGTCTGTGTCCATGATAACTCAAAAAGTTATGGACGGATTTGGATGAAAGTTTCAGGAAATGTTGATACTGGCACAAGGAAAAAATGATTAAATTTTAGTGATGAACGGGGGGGGACTGATCTGCCTTGGCAGAGGTCTGCACTCTCCGAGTGCTTTTCTAGTTTCTTAATTTGTTATGTCTAGAGCTAGTTCCGTCACGACATTTGCATATATAAGGTCCAGACTTCAAACATTTCTCAGGGTGTGTTCACACCTGAAAACTCCTCTGGTCCACTTATTTGATTCAGATCAAATGTGGACTTTATTTTTTTTCATTTGGGTCGGATCGCATGCTCATTACACTTTTTGCTTGTGGACAAAAATGCGTAAACAGAAGCACACATGTGATGAACTGTGCTGGCATTGGACAGAAAAGTCATGGGCGGGGTCAATCAGAGACGGCCGGTATTGATGAAAACAAACGTGGGGGTCCTATGTACAGTTATCATTTTCTGCACATGTATTCTATTTTTATAGACGCAAATTTACAAAAATAATGTTAACTGTCAAGAACAGCTCATTCAGAGCCAGTTCCATAAAATGGACATCTGACCAAATGTCAGTGAGACATTCCGTCCCCTCATTGGTCCACGTCTGTCCTCGGTTCATGGCTGCTGCTGTTAGCTCTGACTACCTGTGAACCTCAGCTACTTCCAGCTGCTACGGTGGCTCGTCAAGAACAAAAAGGCTCAAGATTCCTTGGTTTGTTTCAGCTCAAGGCCGGTTCTATTCACACCAGAAGTGAACCGGCCCAGAGTCCATTTGGAAGTGGACCGAGACCACCTCTTCTAGGAGGTCTCGGTCCGCTTGTTTGATTTGAATCAGAGTTCGAATGTTTGTATTCACACTGAAAAAAAACTCCGGACTTTCCAGGGAAACTGACCAAACAGAGTAGGTCTGTTTGGTGTGAATACACCCTCAGAGGACAGAGTACGACATAGTTGTTTGTCGTCATCAGCGGTTGTAGTCCAGACTGAAAATATGTCCAAACTTGGAGCCCATTACCTAAAATGTTCAGTTGTTGGTTGAACGGGACAGAGCGGCACAGCCAACAGCCTGGAGGGGGCGGGGCCTGAAGTGGCTCATGTGCATTTAAAGGGCCAACACTCCAAACCACCTTTCTGGTGTCATTACTCAGAAACAGGGTTGAAGATGGACCTGTGGAGTTGAATGAATGAAGAATTCAGACCCAAGCAGAGCATTTACAGTTTATGGAGATCACAGGGAAATGTGGGAAAAGGAAGAATTCCATTTAAAAAAGACAAATATCACTCCTTTAAGTCAACTGGAATTTAGAAAAAGCATTCATTTTCCCAGACAGAGCGGCGCGAGCAGGGTGTTCAAGATGAGGCATCATTGAGATCATCTCATTTCTAGAGTTTGGACAGGAAGTCGGCATGTAAATATGACATGGTAGACTTTCCCACAGTCTCAAAGATACAGAAATGGGGGACGCGGAGAGACGGAGAGAAAAACACTGACACACAAAAATGTAGCGTCTCAATAAATGACTGTGAGGCATGCTGGGAATGTGTTCCTGGATGATCAGATGTAAAATCATAAATGATCCTCAGATGTTCTGTGGAAAATCACCTTTGTCAATCGACTCTCCATCCCAAACAAACCCAAGAAGAGGCTTTGGAGACTAGGCTTCGTGGCAGTGACACTGACCCAGTGCAGCTGCCCTGGTATTTCCTGTATGGGAACTGGTGAGAACTGTGTCAGAACCTCATACACAAACACACAGAACGGACTGAACCTTCTGAGGACTTTTTCAGAACTATCAACATTCCTGTCTGACAGCTAATAGAAAACTGAATGTAGGAGCTATTTGTGGATTTAGTGTTTCATTCAAAGTTAATTTACTTTTTTGTTTAGTAATTTAGAACTTTTTGCTAACTGTTTATTTTGATTGTTTGGGTTTTTTTTTTTTATTATTAGTTTATTGTATCGTAACTTGTTTGCAAATTAAAAAAAAAAAAAGAAAGAAATTTGTGATGTTAAAATGGGGTCACTAGCCAAAAAAGGTTGGAAACCACTGGATTAAAGGGTCAATATGTAACATTCACCTGCACTTTCCTGCAGTTTGTGTTAGAGTCTGTGTTGTACTGGAGGTCAGTTGTTTGTTAATGTTAGTGTACAAATCATCTGCAATGATTTCTTATGAGACTGTAGCTAATGTTAAACACTGAGTAAAGAAAAAAGTGATTAACTTAATTAACAAACCTCAGTCTGACTATTTCTCATTTTTGATCCAGGAAATGATCCCGTATCAGTTTGGGATCAGAATCATCCAAATCTCCACAAACCAAACACATAATTAACTGTAAATCCAGATACAAATGGTCACAGAATTGGAAGGAGTTTCATCATTAGTTTAGTTTATGAGTTTATTGTATCATGGAAAATCCTAATTAACTGTATTAATAACAGTAAAAAGGGGCAGCTTTAGCCAACATGGTTATTATCCTGCTGTAGTCCTCAGCCTGATGACAATAGGCACCCTAAAAAAAACAATGTATTACAGCACATTAATTAAAAAGAGAGAGTTAAGACAGCTGAGAGACAGCATAATATTTAATATCATGATATTTAATATTTATTTTTTTTAATTTTCATGGTTATTACTTTCATTCTTTAGTATTTAGTACCTTTTTGTTTTGTTTATTTTGATTGTTTGCTTTTTTTGTTTGTTGAATATTTAGAATATATAATATATATAATATTTAGAATATATATTTGGTTCAAGTTTAAGTTTTAAAAAAAAGGAAAAAACTCTGGGTTTTTAAATAGTTTTTAAACCTATGATGTTAAAATTCTGTAACAATGGTCTCCATCATACTGATTACTTTCTTCCTGTGTCTTATATCTGTAGCTGCTCCAAGGCTACGTTCAGACTGTAGCCAAATGTGGCCCAAATCCGATTTTTTTGCCCATATGTGACCTTTATTCAAAATATTGATATCTCCGATACCAGATTTATAAACTCTAGAACTGATTCACAAATCAAAATATCAATAATTTTAATACTTAAGTCATTTGAGGTTGTGTAGATCAGTAACACAGTGGAAAGTCATTTTAATTTTAACAAATTTTAACAACTGGACTCTCTTCTCTTATTTTTTTTATTTGTTTATTTTCTATGCACATTGTATAGCTATCCATATTGATATGTAAGTTAAAGCATTGGCCTCTGTTTTTTGTTTGTTTGTTGAAAAACCAATAAAAGTCGAAAAAAGAGCAGGAGAGACAGCACAAAAAGCCTGAAAATAAACCCCTTGGAATACATCTATGGTATGGACATAGTGGATCTAGTGGTTATTTGAGTTGTGTTAAAGTCTTAAGTTCAGTCACTTTTAAGTTGATTGAATTTTGATGACAAATAGCTGCTACACTGAAGCAAAACTGAATTCACTTCAACACTTTCAGACACCTGCTATTAATATTGGAACCTGATTTTTTTTTTTTTTACTTTATTCCTGTTGCATTTGGAGGAAAAAAAAATGTAAATGTGTCTTTTAAATCCAAGCAGAAAATATTATTCCTATATTCTACAGCAACAGTGACAGTTTTGAGAAGTCAGTCTTGAGAGGAAATGAATGTGAGACAAAGAGGATGAGATAGAGAACTGTTTATAGCCTAAAGACCACAGTGATGCATTAGGGGAAATGATAGAGAAGCAGCAGGGGGTTTTAGTCCATGAGAAATGAGGACCTGAGCTATAAAGAATTTTAAAGAGATGAATTAATAAAACTCTCTACAGTTTTGCTGACACATGTCAACTTGTTGCAGGAAATTTTGGCCGAGTTTGGATAAATATTACTGTTGTATTTTTAATTTCTCTTAGTGGGTCAGGTCCAGCAGGGACACGGTTCCATGTTTGGGGTTCAATGGGCTCTAACTTTGTACAAATATGAGCCATATTAATGTGTGTTCCATATTTCAGCAGGTATTTGTAAGGACTTAAATCAGTGATTTCCAACCTTTTGTGTCTCCTGACCCCATTTTAACTTCACAAATTTCTGGCGACCCCAGACATTCAAAACAGCGACTTTTTTTTTTTTTTTGCTAAAATTCATTTGTTTTAGATCATGTAATAGTTTGCTATAGTATGTTGCAAATACAGGTTAATTTTAGAGGACATTTAGTCTATATAATGTATATTACCATGGACAGAGGCAGTAAATCCAGGTGTAGATTACTGCACAAAGGGAGAATTGGATTTTTCTTGGTCAGGATATGTACAGTCAGTCCAGCTTGGATTTACAAGGCTGACAATTAATACTGAACAAACAAGAACTGAAACTACGAATTATGAAAGAGCTGCAGCATCTGAAACACAATGAACATTTGACAGATAAACAGAACCACAGTGCTGCAGTTTCACACTCACAGTTTGTCTGTTATGGATTGGAATTGTCTCTGTCAACTCAACAGAGATTTTTCATTAGTAAGTTTTTTTATTATTAGTATTTTTTATCAATTACTAGCAATTTCAGATGACCCCATTTGAATTCCAGGCAACCCCACATGAGGTCCCGACCCCAAGGTTGAAAAACACTGCCTTAGATGTTCAACAGGCTCAATCTCTGCCTGTCTATAAAATTACGTCTAAAAACACTTTTTCTCGTTGGCTTTTAATCAATGAGTGAGACTGGGGGTTTTTTAGATGTCCTATGTTGTTCTTACCAGATTTTAATTTGTCTTTGTTTTTTTGATGGTTGTATTTTGTCGTTCTTAGCCCACTTTGCATCCTGTGTTAACACTGTTTTTACTTATTTATTCCCTTGTTTTATGATTCATGTGCTTAACCTGTTTAACCCTGACCATATTTTCAGGGGAAAAACGCCTAAACAGACATACCCAAAGTAAATGAAGAATTACTTCACAATAATAAGGTTCATATGGATGTTCTTGGTGTCTGTGGACATTTAGAGACCTCACAGAATCTATTCCCATTGTCTAAAATATTGTATCTATTACTATGCCTGAGTAAACTGTAACAAACTAAAAGAGAAATTAGAATTTTTTATCCTCGCCTGTTTTTTTTGGCTGGCTTGACGATGATATGCATAAATTAATTGTTCATGTCGGAGATTTTTAATAGCGTATCTTTCACCCCACAAAGATTAAAATTCATGTTTGAACATTAAAGTTTGCACTAAAATACACTTTTGATGTACTTTTATTAACATTAGGGTCTAAACTTTGAGGAAAAGTTGAAAAAAACATCCATTGTCCTGATTCATTATATTTTTACAATAGATGAATATTAACATAATTTTTTAGGCCCACAGGCGGGCTGATAGGGCTAAAGGGGTTAGTGCTTTATAAATAAAGTTGGTGTGGTATGGCATGGTATGGTATGGCATGGTATGACATGACATGACATGGCTTGGCATGGTATGGTATGGTATGGTATGGAATGGCATGGCATGGCATGGCATGGCATGGCTTGGCATGGTATGGTATGGTATGACATGGTATGACATGACATGGCTTGGCATGGTATGGTATGGTATGGCATGGCATGGTACGGTATGGTATAAACCATCCTAAACACTAACTTAAACATAGTAAGGATGATGACTGCATTAAAAAAAAATATATTGACCAAAAATATTTTTAAATGTGCTCAGTGACACAGTTTCATCCAAATATCACTGATTTTGACAAGATTTATGCCAAAGTGCTGAACATGCAGCTCCCACAAGAAATTCACTTCAATTTGCCTCTAAAATATTAAATATATTGGAAACTTTTGGACTTATTGACACATATTTATAGTAACAAAGTTTCTATTCTTGATCCTTTCATGATGTAAAAACCAGTGTGTCTAGAACACAAGTCCAATATTTTTAATACAAGCATTTTTACACATCACAGTAATAAACTAAGACGAGTGCATACAGAATAGGATCAGAGAAACTGATTTTTCTCATAGATGTGCATGTTCCTTTGACCAGACCCATATTCACAATCATCTAAACATTCACAGAAGTAAAACAAGAACTAGGCTAAATATAAAATGTGTGAAATCAGAAACAATCAAAGAATTTAAGCAGGAGTTTGAGTTTTTTCACATAGATATGACAGTGCAGGTGCAGTATTGAACACATTTTTATCCAGAATCCTTTACATTTATTCTACTGTGCAATGACTTCATAACGTGTCACAAAGTAAACCTTACATCTGATGGCTTTTCAGTAGTAATAGTGATGAAAACCAAAAAGATTAACAAGAAATATGATGCAGCTTTAAAGAACACTTACACTTACTAAATCTACACTGCAAAAAATTGGTGTCCAAAAACAAGATAAAAACACTAAATCTGAGGGAAAAGGCATTCAAAACAAGTGAAATATCTGTCCATGCAGCAAGCTAATTTCATTTAATGAGATTTCTTGATTGTTAAATCTAGAAATAAGCATGTTCACAGATGTATGAACATTTAAAACAGGGCTCTCAAACTCATTTTCTTTCAGGTTCCACATTCAGTCCGATTTGATCTGCAGTGGGCTGGACCAGTAAAATAATAACATTATAACCTATAAATAATGACAACTCCCAATTGTTGTCTTTGTTTTAGTGCAAAAAAAACCCATTAAATTATAAAAATACTTACTTTTATAAGCTATCCAAACAAAAAAGATATGAATAACCTGAAAAAACGGAAATTTCTTAATAAAAATAAGTGCAATTTTTTCATATTTTAAATATGGAGTCATTATATTCTGTAGGTTATTCTGCTGTTATTATTTTACTGTAGATCATATTGGTCTGTATGTGGAACTGGAACTAAAATAAATTCTACAGCCTTGACTGTGGAATTTTTGCACTTTGCAAATTCATCCCATGGGCCTCATTGGAAGCTTTGGTGGGCCGCATTTGGCCCCCGGGTCGCATGTTTGACACCCCTGGTTTAAAATGAGAAATGAACTCTTAAAACCAAATAAATTATCCAACACTTCTAAATCTAAGTTTCTTTTATCTTGGTAAGAACTAAATAATTTGCAGTGTATACTTAAGACAATGATAAAAACAACTATTTCCCACAGTGCAAGTGGCTGCAGATAACTGCCCTCTGCTCTGAGGCGGAAACTTATCTGACTGTTCACACTCCACATGTATTTATACTCACACTTCCTCAGTTTCATCTCCTGCCTTTGCGAACACTGACTATTTACACTGTGGTCACAAACACCTCTGCTGTGTTTCGGTGCAGATCCTGTCTCTAAAGCCTCCACAAATGCACAACGGTGTCACTTTAAAGGTGCTCCGGAACTCTCGTCATTTTCAGGATGACATAAATACCTTTTCTAGGTCAAACAGTTGCATTGATCGCAATTTGAAAACTTCTTCACGACGTTTACTATGACCTAAAGATCTACCTCTAAGCTACAACTTACATCCTGGAATTTAGAGAAAGTATCCTGGTTGAAGAAGGGTGACACATTATTTTCACACTGTAAAAATCTAAATCTGACCAAGTGTATTTTTTTCATTTCTAGTCCTACTATGTCATCACACTTAAAATCAGACAGAATCGCCTAAAGCGGAACTTTTCAGTGAGATATAAGAACTGATTTTTAGACAAAAGATCTGGAAAAACTAATTTCAAGAAATCTTGCCAATTTTCACATGTTCCATTGGCAGATTTTTGCTTAATTCAAGATTTGTTTTGCTTAATTTGAGATTTTTTTTTTTTTTTTTGCTTAATTCAACTTTTTTTTCACTTAATTCAATTTTTTTTTTTTTCTTAATTCAGTTTTTTTTGGACTTAATTCAAGCAAAACAACCTGCCAATGGAACAAGTGAAAATTATCTTGGTAAGATTTCTTGAATTAAGAAATCTTCAAATAAGATCATCACCCTTACAATAAGACAATTGCTTAAAGAGGAACTTTTCAGTGAGATATAAGAACTGATTTAGAGACAATAGATCTGGAAAATCTGATTTCAAGAAATCTTACCACGATAATTTTCACTTGTTCTAGCGGCAGATTTTTTTTTAACTTGAATTAAGGAAAAAAATCTTGAATTAAGCAAAAAAAAAATTGAATTAAGCAAAAAAAAATCTGCCCAAAAACAATCTGTTTTTTTTTTTTTGTTTTGTTTTGTTTTTGCTTCTTTCCTTCTGTGTTTGTGTTTTGTTTTACTCTGTCTTTTCTTTCAAGGTGGGTGGGAAGAAATAATGGCTTATTATAGTTCATTCATAGAAGCCATTTAGGCTCGATTAAAATCGTTGCTCTCAGGATACGTTGACAGCTGTCTACTGCCTTCAGCTAGAACACTTGGAAATATTGTACATGTTAGGTATTACCATGTGTTTATGAAATCCAATAAAAAGATTTATTAAAAAAAACAAACAAAAAAACGAAATAAATCTACCATTGTGTGTCCTGCTTTAAGTTTATGCTCTACTTTGCTGCTTTAAAAGCCAAGACACAGTTGAGACTACAACTGGATTATTCACCAACACTTCATATTTCTCTCATATCAGCTGTGGTTGAAGATGACACTGATGTGAACCGCAAGACTGAAGCAGAGGAGTAACGCTGTGGGCGATAAAAACCAAAACACAGAGAAAGATAATGAAAAAAGTAAAGCAGAGTTGAGTGGAACTGCAGAGTCAGGTAGTTTTTATCGAAGGCTCCTCCTGCACAAGATCATTTTGACATAATACATTCTGTCATTTAACATTTGGTCGACATTAGATAATAACTGCGCTTCATCTTTTATCCTGACGACTGGAGGCGCCAAGATGGCAGGTCCCAAAAGTCTTAACAATGTGTCTTTAAAGGAGCGATATTTAGCTTTTTTTTTTTAATGGAATTCTTCATTTTCAAACATTTCCCTGTGGTCTAAATAAACTGTAAATGCTATGTTTGGTGCTGAATTCTTCATTAATTCAACTCCACAGGTCCATCTTCAACCCTACACTAGAAAAAAATCTAAATCTTACTAAGTGTATTTTTCTCATTTCTAGTCCAAATATCTCATCACACTTAAAATAAGACAGAATCACCTAAAGAGGAACTGTTCAGTGAGATATAAGAACTGATTTATAGACAATAGAGCTGGAAAATCTGATTCCAAGAAATCTTACCAAAAAAAAAACAAACTTGAATTAAGCCAAAAAGATTCCTAAATTAAGCAAAAAAACATCCTGAATCAAGCAAAAACAGTCTGCCAATGGAACAAGTGAAAATTATCTTGGTCAGATTTGTTGAAATCAGATTTTCCAGATCTATTGTCTAAATATCAGTTCTTCTATCTCACTGAACAGTTCCTCTTTAGGTGATTCTGTCTTATTACCTCCGCCAAGGAAGTTATGTTTTTGCCAGGGTTTGTTTGTCTGTCTGTTTGTCTGTCCGTTAGTGTGCAACATAACTCAAAAAGTTATGGACAGATTTGGATGAAATTTTCAGGGTTTGTTGGAAATGGGATAAGGAAGAAATGACTAAATTTTGGTTTTGATCGGGGGTGGGGGGGCCCACGGGGGGGGTGCAGACCAGAAAATTTCATCAAAATCTGTCCATAACTTTTTGAGTTATGTTGCACACTAACGGACAGACAAACAGACAGACAGAAAAACAAACCCTGGCAAAAACATAACCTCCTTGGCGTGGGGGGGCCCACGGGGGGGGCCACTGATCAGCCTTGGTGGAGGTCTGCGCTCTCCGAGTGCTTCTAGTTTTAAGTGTGATGAGATATTTGGACTAGAAATGAGAAATGGGCAGAAGAATGGGTTAGGATATCTCTAAAGTTCACAAAACTGTTCTTCTTAAACTTCTCTAAACATGTACATATATTTGTTTTTGTTCTGTGCTCTTTCTGACTTGTGGCGTACCTCTGGGGTCAGTTCTTGTACCCATTTTATTTCCATTAAATGTCTCATCACACTTAAAATAAGACAGAATCACCTAAAGAGGAACTTTTAAGTGAGAAATAAGAACTGATTTTTAGACAATAGATCTGGAAAATCTGATTTCAAGAAATCTTACCAAGATAATTTTCACTTGTTCCATTGTAGAAATCCACTGGATTTTTGCCCAAATGAATATAAAGATAGTTTTGCAGCAGCTGGAGGGTTCAAATTCAAACTGTATGAACTGTTAGGGTCCAAATACACAAATAAATGAAGAAAAGAAAAGAAAAGAAAAGAAAAGAAAAGAAAAGAAAAGAAAAGAAAAGACTTTAATGATCCCACCATGGGGAAATTTAACAGATTACAGCCTCAATATAATAATAATAATAATAATAATAATAATAATAATAATAATAATAATAATAATCCTCCATTGGTTTTATAAAGCGCTTTTCTAAGTACTCAAAGATGCTTACACGCAACAAACAACACATGGGTGCAAAAGAAAGGCATGTAGAAATAAATGTTCTTAACAGTATTAAAATGTACGTATGACGTTTAAAGATATTTACATATACTGACACATATATTTACATACGCATACATAACAGTTGGTTTAGATAAATATGAGCCTTTTAAATTGTACTATGCAGATTAATTTGATAAAATTCTAGTAAAGCCTCAACAGCAGGCCTGTCTTTAGCTGCTTTGACTTTCTCACACTCCATCTTTTATGTGTTAACACAGAAAAATGGATGTTAAAACATCTGGAGCTGTTACTATTACCACATAAATATTAAAGCTTTTTTATTACATTACAAATTGCACATCCAACACTATTGATCACTGACACTTGAAAAGTTCAGTCTTAGTATTAGTTGGGTTTATTTAGGATCCTGTGGCCAAATTGGCGTTTACTAGTAGATTTTTTTGGCTTTGAGGATGAATAATGAGCGCTTCTCTTCTGGAGTAGATTAATAATGCTCAGCCGTTAAGCACATGGACAGTGTTTGGAGAACAAATGGAGAAATTTAACGTCCTCCAGTGGGATCTGAAGAGGACGGTGCCTGAGCTCAAAGCCAACCTCCTGCCGTGGAAGCTGTCATGACTGTCTACTGACTCTGAGATGACAAAAACAGACACAACACTGCACACGAGGCATCCCAAAATAGAGTTCGACTTGAAATAAAGCAACAAGCTAACAGAACGGAAGTGAGACTGCAAAAACCAGCACTTAGTCATTTTTTTAAACTAATGGTGAATGAGATGAGCTCAGTCACACATCTGCCTCTCATGGGAAAACGTCAGGATGATGCATATCCTTTCCTCCGTCCCTCTGCTGATAGGACATGGGAACATTAGGCTTTTCTTTTACATCCATCACGTTAAGGCTTCTTAAACATTTTCCACTCGCACTGACCCAAACTCAACTCTCACGGACTGAAAACATTGTGCTTGGCGTCGGTTTAAGATATACTCCACATTTCATTCAATAAGACTTGACTTTCTTGTTGTATGAGCTTTAATCTTTTCTCCATCTGGTGCCTGCTACCTGGAACTACGACGCAGAAACTCTGGAGGCCCTTTAACAAACAGACTAGAACAGACAAAATGGTGCAGACCACTTCAGATGTGGTCCTAAATCATATATTTTACAATGCGACCTCAGTCTGAACAGCTAGGTCGCATTTATCTGACCTTTACGTCATTGAAATGCCACAATTACATTGTTTATGATATTCTGTTCATGCTTTCTTTTCTTATATTCCTCATTTAATAGGTCTTATTTATTACCTCTGCCAGGAGGTATTGTGATCACTTTGCTTTGTGTGTTTGTTTGTGTGTTTGTTTGTTTGTTTGTTTGTTAGCAACTTTATGGGAAAACTATTCCAACCATCTTTCCCAAATCTTCCCCACAGATAGGCCTAGGCCCTGGGACCAACCCATTAAATTTTGGGCCAAGTAGGCCAAAGTTCAAGGTCACAGCAAGGTCACAACATCTACAATTTTCCTATTTCTCATCATTGAGTAATTTTTGAAAATTCATAAAAAATTCAAAACAACTCCGATTAGTCTCCAATTTGATCCACCCGTAGTTTATAACAATATCTTGTATCTGACACAAAACTGTCCACATCCACTGTGGAATGGGGACTCTGTGGACATTTACATTTAACATTGAAAATCCCATTTACCACACATTTTTTATCATAACTCAACAAATATTGATTGGAATTGAATATAATTTGACAAACACATGACTGGTACCAAACTCCAACTGTTTCTGATGTATGGAACAACCTGGAAACTGTTTAATTTAAAAAGAAATAGTCGATCCACACATGCACACCGTTCAGGGTGCTTGGCGGAGGTTTGAGTTCTCTGAACACTTGTTTAATTTTATTTTATAGTATCAAATCAAATCAAATTTTATTTATATAGTGCCAAATCATAACAAAAGTTATCTCATGACGCTTTACATATCGAGGTGGTCAAAACCAGATTCTAAGCCAATTTACAGAAACCCAACAGAATCCTCCAGGAGCAAACACTTGTGACTGGTGACAGTGGTGAGGAAAAACTTCCCTATAATAGGCAGAAACCTCGACTGTAATTTTGTTTGTTTGTTTGTTTTTCTTTCTCTTCTGCCCAGTTTACACAGTTCTTGTTCTAGTTATCGTTACCATTATAATTATCACCATGGTTGTTATTGTTTGTATTGTTGATATTTTCTTGTGAGGGTCTTCGCCACCTTTGTCTTTCCTTGTTCTTTTCTAAATGAAACAGGATTGAATAGTTTATAGTAGGTAGCCTCAGTATACTATAGTGTACATAGCACTTTAGAGCTGCTAGTTTTTTGTCTATTTATTTATTTAAATTTTATACTTTTTTTTTTTCCTGTTTATCGCCTGTCCACACTCCAGTCCAGTAGGTGGCGGTAAATGCACCTTTCAGTTGGCTGCCAACCACCGTTAAAAGCAAAAGAAGAAAAAAGAAGGAGAAGAATTGCAACAAACGTCACAATTCTGCATCCCAGGAGTGTTACTCCTGTAAACACAGTGTGTGTCTGCGTAGTCACGTATTCCGTCTGGACCTCTTTTGAGCATGTGGGTCACTTCAGGGTCACATTCAGTTCAGAATTAAAACTGATAGAAGTTGCATTTAATGTGGAATATGAACGAGCACTTAAAAATATTGCCGAAAAATCCGAATTGTGCGTTAAGACCTGCTGTGTGAACGGAGCCTAAAAATTAAGATCCTTTTACTGTCAGTTACAGTACATGCACCACACATGGAAATTTAACACCCAGGGAGCAAATGGGGGGTTATGTGCCTTGCTCAGGGGTACATCAACCAACAACTTTTCCTGCCAGTCTGTGGAATCGAACTGGCGACCCTTTGGTCATGAGCTGACTCTACAGCCGATTCTACAGCCTTCTAAGCCATGACTAATTAAATGCCTAAACTTTTTGTCATTTAGATGAAAGGTAAGTCCATCCACTGACTACGGGAAAGGAGTAGGGCCACTGTGAACAAAAAAATTAAGGTCCAATATATATATTTTTTTATTATTCTGAGAAAAAAGTCAGAATTCTGAGATTGAAGTCAGACTTTAAACTCGGAATTCTGACTTTTTTCTCAGAATTCTAAATTTTTTTCTTAGAATTCAACCTTTTTTCTCAGAATTCTGGCTTTTTTTTTCTCAGAATTTTTTTCTCAGAATTCTGGTTATTTTTTCTCGGAATTCTAATTTTTTCTCAGAATTCCAATTTTTTTTCTCAGCATTTTAATTTTTTTCTCACAATTCTAAATTTTTTTCTCAGAATTCAATTTTTCTCTCAGAATTCTGGCTTTTATTTTTCCTCAGAGTTCTAAATTTTTTCTCAGAATCAAATTTTTTTTTTCTCAGAATTCTGCCTATCTTCTCATAATAATAATAATAATAATAATAATAATAATAATAATAAATCGGGCCTTAATTTTATTCATTTATTTATTTATTTTACTTTCCAGTGCTCTACTCCTCTTCCGTAATTGTCAGACCAAGGACAGAGATTGAGATGTTTGAGGTCATTTGAGAAGCAGTGTCATCATTTAACCTCCACCAGGTCACCAGTGACTCAAATAAGAGCCTGGGTTACATTTATTTGAGCAGACATTGTTTAAGTTATGCTTTAACCACAAGCTAAACACAAAACTAGATGTTCCCTTACAAATGACGTCTAATCCATGTCCTTTGGGCCTACACTTCCATTAGAAACCCAACCAAAGGTGAACATTCTTCCCTCAGGGTTACAACTGAACTTCTGTTTCAGCCACAAAAACTAGATGTTCCCTTGTAGATAAAAGTCTAATCCATGCCTTTTAAGATCAGTCCTCTGTTATACATATAACCATAAGCCAAAGGGAATGTTCTTCACATAGGGGTAGGGTTACATCTGAGTGTGTTTGGACTTATGTTGTGTTTCAACCTCATGCTAAATACAGAAACTAGGGTTAGGGTTGGGGTCATTCACCCTCAAATGAGCTCTAATCCATGCATGTCGGTCAAACCAGTCCATTATAGGCCTAACCCTCAGCGAACCAGGGCTGCACATACTTAATGTCATCATCTATCAGTATGTTGAGCATTTTATCTGGTGTAGAATAAGTCCAAAACTGTGAATAAGTTTCCCAAATCCCAATATAACACCTTCAAACATCTTATTTTTTAGTAGATTTTCACGGTATAGTTCAGTACAATTGACTACAGATCAATTATTGCACCTCTTACACATCCAAGAACTTTTTATCCAGTGACATTTGAGTCTATTGTGCTTTAGTCACATGATAAATAAAGAAACTGGAGGATATTCCCTTACACATAAGTCTAAATCGTTCTTTTTTTTGCCTTTGCCTATTCTAAACCGAGCCCAAAGTAAAAGATGCAGGGAATTTCACAAGTGTTTGATCGATTTTAACATATTAACAGCTGTTTTATGCATCTAAAATCTCTGATTAAGCAAAAAAAAACTCCACGCCATACGAACTGGTGTGACATACAACGTGATTTCATGAGATCAGTCTAAAAAAATCACACCTTTAAAAGTTTCCAACCCCAAAAATATTCAAATTATTTTCACAGAGAAGGAAAAAAAAAGGAAAATATTCACATCCAGGAGAATGCAATCAAAGAATATGAACTATTTTATCTCAAACTCATAATTGATTATAAAAACAGTTCAGTACAATCGACTACTAATCAGCTATTGCACCTCTTAAACGTCCAAGAACGTTTTATCTCGTGACATTTGAGTCTATTTTGTACATATGCAGTTTATATATGTGCTTTAGTCACATGATAAATATAGAAACTGGAGGATATTCCCTTACAAACAAGTCTAAATCGTTCCCTTTTTGCCAAAGTAAAGGATGCAGGGAATTTCACAAGTGTTTGGTGTCTAAAATGAACTGTTTGATCGATTTTAACACATTAACAGCTGTTTTTTGCATCTAAAATCTCTGATTAAGCAAAAAAAAAAAAAAAAAAAAAAAACTTCATTCCTAATCACCAGAGCAGCCAGTTTCTAAACCTTTGTGTTAATGAGGCTCATATCACATCACACACAATAAGTCCTGGTGTGACATACAACACGATTTCATGAGATCAGTCTGCAAAATCACACCTTTAAATGTTCCCAACCCCAAAAATATTCAGATTCAGGAAAAAAACCCAGAAAATATTCACATTCAGGAGGCTGCAATCAGAGAATATGGACTAATTTTCCTCAAACTCATAATTAAATATCAAAACAGTTCATCCAAGAACTTTTTATCTAGTGACATTTGAGCCTATTTTGCTTTAGTCACACGATAAATATAGAAATTGGAAGATATTCTCTTACAAACAAGTCTAAATTCTTCCCTTTTTGCCAAAGTAAAGGATGCAGGGAATTTCACCAGTGTTTGGTGTCTAAAATGAACAGTTTGATCAATTTTAACACATTAACAGCTGTTTTTTGCATTTAAAATCTTTGATTAAACAAAAAAAAATAGACTTCATGCCATAAGAACTGGCATGACATACAACACAATTTCATGAGATCAGTCTGCAAAATCACATCTTTAAATGTTCCCAAACCCAAAAATATTCACATTCAGGAGGCTGCAATCAGAGAATATGGATTATTTTTCCTTACACTCATAATTAAATATCAAAACAGTTCATCCAAGAACTTTTTATCTAGTGACATTTGTGCCTATTTTGTACTTACACGGTTTAGATTGTGCTTTAGTCACATGATAAATGTAGAAACTGGAGGATATTCTCTTACAAAGAAGTCTAAATTCTTCCCTTTTTGCCAAAGTAAAAGATGCAGGGAATTTCACCAGTGTTTGGTGTCTAAAATGAACCGTTTGATCGATTTTAACACATTAACAGCTGTTTTTTGCATCTAAAATCTCTGATTAATTTAAAAAAAAACAAAAAAACTTCATGCCATAAGAACTGGCATGACATGCAACACAATTTCATGAGATCAGTCTGCAAAATCAACCCAAAAATATTCCGATTATTTTCACAGAGACGGAAAGAAACCAGAAAATATTCACATTCAGGAGGCTGCAATCAGAGAATATGGACTATTTTATCTCAAGCTCATAATTAAATATCAAAACAGTTCATCCAAGAACTTTTTATCTAGTGACATTTGAGCCTTTTTCGTACTTAGGTTGTGCTTTAGTCACATGATAAATATAGAAACTGGGAGATATTCTCTTACAAAGTCTAAATTGTTCCCTTTTTGCCAAAGGATGCAGAGAATTTCACCAGTGTTTGGTGTCTAAAATGAACCGTTTGATCGATTTTAACACATTAACAGCTCATATCACGTCACATGCCATAAGTACTGGTGTGACATACAACGCGATTTCATGAGATCAGTCTGCAAAATCACATCTTTAAATGTTCCCAAACCCAAAAATATTCAGGTTCAGGAAAAAAAAACCAGAAAATATTCACATTCAGGAGGCTGCAATCAGAGAATATGGATTATTTTTCCTTAAACTCATAATTAAATATCAAAACAGTTCATCCAAGAACTTTTTACCTAGTGACATTTCAGCCTATTTTGCTTTAGTCACATGATAAATATAGAAACTGGGAGATATTCTCTTAAAAAGAAGGCCAAATCATTCCCTTTTTGCCAAAGTAAAAGATGCAGGGAATTTCACCAGTGTTTGGTGTCTAAAATGAACCGTTTGATCAATTTTAACACATTAACAGCTGTTTTTTGCATCTCAAATCTCTAATGAAGCAAAAAAAAAAAACAAAAAAAAAAAACCCTCATTCCTAATCACCAGAGCAGCCAACTTCTAAAGCTTTGTGTTAATGAGGCTCATAAAGTTTCCTTCAGGTCCAGCCCTCTCAGGTTTCTGCCTACAGTGGTTCTGCTCACAGGCGTTGTGTGTAGAAATAGGTGATAGCTGACACCGCAAGTTAAAAGTGAAATCCAAGCAGGTGGTCTGCAGGCGAATTCCTCTGCACAAAGGAGCAGATAGAGAAGACAGCGCAGCGTACATCCAAGAGCAGAGCTTAGAAACCACTGAAAGGCACAGCTGACAGAACAACAGCAGGCTCTGGGGTTAGGTTTGATGGTAGTGGAGCGGCTGCAGGACTCACCATGGTTCTTAGCAGTTGTTTTAAACGTCCACGTAGAAAAAGAAAAGGGTCTGCGTCTCAGTGAACCATCTCAACCCTGAATGTGCGTGGAAACTCTGGGGGGGGGGGGGGTTTAGTCCACTTCACTTCTGTGACTCACCAGCATATTGTCTGAGCTGTCACTGTGAAGCAGACTGTTTTACACCAGGGGGCGGGGTCAACAAGCGCACTGTCATTGATAGAGCTACTTTTCTGCAGCCTCATTGGCCAGAAAGAACCCCCCCCCCTTCCTCCCTCACTACCTTCTTCTCCACAACTGCCCCAACCCACCTCTGTTTAGACATTTCAAACCTCTCTCTCCTTGACTTCCATCTGTCTGATAAAGCAGAAGTACATCACTCTGCTCTGGTTTACTTTTCCAACTAACTAAAGGGATTTTTGTCTTTGTCTTTGCTTCCTCTTTTCTCGTAAACTTGACTCATTCCTGTGTATTTGAAGCACGTTGTTTAAAGCAGGTTTTTTTTGGGGGGGGCGGGTTTAGGAGGGGGTTGAGATTCTTGGGGCTGCAGTCGTCGTTGTTGGGACGACGCAGACGGCAGCGTCTGGGAGAGCAGGGTCTGGGGGTTGGGGAATGCAGAGAGGGGTGAAGGGGCAGTGTGACCCCCCCCCCACCCCCCACCACCACCACCACCACCCCAGTCTGAGAGTTCACACTGGAGTCGACGGGGAAAATCTCATTATGTGGAGACGTGTGGTTGAAGTAAACAGAGAGTTTAGTGGGAAAGTAATGACGACGTTCCCACCAACTGTTTTTTTGAAGTTAGTCTTTTGCTTTTGCTTTAGTGCGTGTTAAAAATCAGGTTCGTACACATACTTAACCCATTAAAAATACAGAATAGGATGAGAGAAACTTTGACTTTTCTCATTTTTCTCTTATTTAAATATTCACAGAAGTAAAACAAGAATTAGTCCAGTGTTTTTCAACCTTGGGGTCGCCTGAAATTTCTAGTAATTGATGAAAATAAAAAAATGTACAAATAAAAATATATATGTTGAGTTGACAGAGACAACGTCAATCCATAAAAGACATGACAAACTGAGTCTGAAACTGCAGCACTGTGGTTCTGTTTATCTGTCAAATGTTCATTGTGGTCAGTTTCAGATGCTGCAGCTCTTTCATAACACTGGGCAACAGCAAATTTATTGTTTAAGCTTTTTGAGCTGATTTAGGATCATTTTGGTGTGCTGAATCCAAAAATCACATTAATTTTGCTCAATCAGGTCAACTTTCTGAACTATGCTACATATTGGCTTTTTAACATTTTTTCTTACATTTATGGACATTTTCACATCATATGATACAAAATTCTTTCATATTTCTTGCAGTAAATGAGTTATGAAGATTTTACTTTTGTCAGTTTATGATTGTTTTTTTTAATATTACAGGTGAATGAAATGGCTTCGACAAGAAGATCTTGCGAAAATAAGCCTGATGTATTCTGCTACATCTGTGGTGAATACATAATAAATAATAAATACATCCTGTTAGAAAAGGATTTTTTTTCTCTTAAAACCTATTTTGGGTGAGAACTATATAAAAATCAGCTGATAAAGTCACAAAAATGTAATCAATTTTGTGAGAAGATCAAATTTTTCAAAATCAAATTAGCAAAAAAAAACCCTGACCTGATTGAGAAAAACAGATGTCATTTTTGGATTTAGAGGTGCAAAATGGGCCTAATTCAGTTGAAAAAACCTAGACAACTTGCAAAAAACATTTTTTTGTAACCCAGTGTAATTCATAGTTTGAGTTCTTGTTTGTTCAGTATTAATTGTCAGCCTTGTATATCCAAGCTGGACTGACTGTACATATCCTGACCAAGGAAAATCAAATTCTCCTTTTGTGCAGTAATCTACACCTGGATTTACTGCCTCTGTCCACAATAATATACATTATATAGACTAAATGTCCTCTAAAATTAACCTGGATTTGAAACATAGTATAGCAAACTATTACATGATAAAACATTAATTTTAGCAAAAAAATGTCTGGGGTCGCCAGAAATTTGCGAAGTCAAAATGGGGTCACAAGCCAAAAAAGGTTGGGAACCACTGCCAGAAATACTATAGAATAGGATGAGAGAAACTTTGACTTTTCTCATTTTTCTCTTATTTAAATATTCACAGAAGTAAAAAAAAGAACTAGACTAAACGTAAAATGTGTGAAATCAGAAAAACTCACAGAATTAAAGCAGGAGTTTTAGTTTCTTCACATTGATATGACTGTGCAGGTGCAGTATTGAACTAGGGATGTAAACAATTAATCAACTATCAATTAATTGCCAATAAGAATTTCTTCTAAACTGCTCCTCTTCAGATGCATTTATTTTATTGAATTTCTCTGTTGAATTTATTTAGTTCTACTCCATAAATGTCATTGTCTGTACTGTATCCAATGGTTCAATAAATCAATCATTAAGGAATATGACATGCTTTTTTCATTAAGTATAGAAACAATTTTTAGCTTTTATTCTTATAGACCCCATCAAAAGAGAAATTCAGGTTCACAGGAAAATTGCTGCTTATCAATTAATCGCTAATCGATCGGGAAGGTCAACCAACTAATGATTAATGGATAATTTGCATCCCTATATTGAACCCATTTTTCTCCCAGAATCCTTTACATTTATTCGACTGTACAATGACTTCATAACGTGTCACAAAGTAAACCTTATATGTGATGACTTTTCAGTAGTAATAGGGATCAAAACCATAAAGATTAACAACAAAAACTATGAAGAGATTAGAATTATGATGCAGCTTTAACCCATAAAGACCCAAACGTCCACCTTTAATCTAAACCATCTACTGATCTAAATTGTTTAATACCTGTTGATCCACTAATCTGATCAATCCATGGTGTAAAATACAGTTCTTCACCTTTTCATGGTCTGATGGTCATGATCTTCTATTTTTCTCAGTAAAAGCAGGTGTTATTAAATCAGTATGTTCCTGGCATTGCATGAATTTACGCCTCATCCAACTGAATCTAACGTCAGAGTCTGATGTTTCCTCACAAACAAAAACACAACATTAAGAGACGTGACTGATCTTCCTGGATTTTACTGCACATTAAAACATGTTTTCTTTAGCTGTAAAATGTTTTATATTCATTGCGATGAAATACATAAATACTAGAGTTAATATTTCTTCTTTTGTTTAAGTCAAACTAAAAACAAACCCTGTGTTTTGTGACTGAAAATGTTTCGACACTTCCTGTTTCAAAACCATCCTTCCAGATGAATATAGAGTAAACAGCTTCTCTGCATGATGAAAGTTCAAAGAAAATCACACAGATTTCCATCTTAATAGTGTAATAAAAGGTTTCACTCATGGGAAAAGAACGGACTTAACAACACACTTCAATTTTAAACATAAAGGGACTTTACAAAGTTTTCAGACCCTACAAACCAAATATGGGCTGGAGCAGGTTCCTCCAAATGTGTGATTATTTTAATAAAGAATGTAAAAGAAAGTAAGTAAGTAAGTAAGTAAGTAAGTAAGTAAGAAAGAAAGAAAGAAAGAAAGAAAGCAAGAAAGCAAGAAAGAAAGAAAGAAAGAAAGAAAAAAAGAAGTGTGAGTGAGTGAGTGAGTGAGAGAGAGAAAGAGAGATAGAGAGATAGATCAATAGATCGATAAATACATACCAAACTCAGGCCTTAAAAACACCTGAACACACTCAAAAGCACAACAAAATGGATAAAAATAAGTAAAACACATAAAATGACTAAAAACACAGTTCGTTTTGCGTTTTTCAGAGCAGCTATTGCAGAGGAGATGGAAGATGTTTTGTAGATGTTTTTCCTGGACAGTGGGTTCAGTAGTAAAATTATAAACTTAACACCAACTGAATCTAACTTTCACAAAATCTGAAAACAAGCTTATAACTTTACAATTAAAAGCTCCATTTCCCAGTTATAAAATGTGTTTATGCTGGCAAGAAATGACCATTTACTTTAATCCATCCATTCCATCCATTGTCTTCCTCTTATCCGGGGCCGGGTCGCAGAGGTAACAGTCTAAGCAGGGATGCCCAGACTCCCCTCTCCCCAGACACCACCTTTAGCTTTTCTGGGGGATCCCGAGGCGTTCCCAGTCCAGCCCATAGACATGGTCTCTCCAGTGTGTCTTAGGTCTTCCCTGAGGTCTCCTCCTGGTGGGACATGCCTGGAACACCTCCCCAGGGAGGAGTCCAGGAGGCATCCAAAACAGATGTCTGATCCACCTCAGCTGACCCCTCTGGATGTGGAGGAGCAGCGGCTCTACTCTGAGCTCCCACTTGTATCCAGGATCTTGTCCTTTCGGTCATGACCCAAAGCTCATGACCGTAGGTGAGAGTAGGAACGTAGTTTGACCGGTAAAGCCAGAGCTTTGCTTTTGCGCCCAGCTCCTTCTTCACCACAACAGACCAATACAGCGACTGCATCACTGCAGACGCTGCACCGATCCACCTGTCAACCTCATGCTTCATCCTTCCCTCACTTGTGAACCAGACCCCAAGATACTTAAACTCCTCCTTAATTTACCTTAAGACCCCCAGAAAACCCTGTGTGTAACATTTGAGACTAAATGTTTTTCCAAATCCTACCATCTACAGACACTGACATCAGCTGACAATTGTAAACGTTTCAGTGTTTTTTTAATCCAGTCCAAAAGCAGCTCATCTGTATCTGTGCTTACATCACTCTACTCAGACCTACCGGACCACAATGACTAAAACAGTCATTTTACCTCAAAGAACCGCTGATGTGTTTGATGGTTTGAGTTCGGATCAGAAACTAATGTGTTAAAATACCAAAGCCACATAAAAGCATAAACAAATACACCGAGGCTGACTTACTGTGAGAATAAAACTACAGGTTTATGTGAGAAGAGGCCGGTGCCTTTGAACAAAAACTTCAGGTTCAGCAGGTGAAGTTATGAAAATTACAATTTAACCGAAGGTCCCTGAACGTCTCACATTTTAGCACTTTTCCAAACCAGGCTGTTCAGGAGGTTCAGTACCTGCTTTTGGTAGTACTATTCTACACTAATATATGTGTATATATATATATATATATATATACACATATATACATATATACACACACACACATATATACTTAAATAGTAATATAGTAAAAATAATAATAGTATTAGTTAAAAATAATAGTAATACAGTTAAAATTTCACTTAAGAGTTGTTACTGTCCATTAGAATTGAAAAGCTTAGATATTCCCTCAATGGCTCCTTAAAGTCATTTGAAAAAAGTTGGAGACCTTTCTTAAATTATATTGAAACCTTGACATCTCTGCCTGATCGTGATAACTGAGCCCCCCCTTTTTTTGTTTTTTTTTTTGCTTTTTTTTGTTTTGTTTTTTGTTTGTTTTGTTTTATTTTAGCTGATTTTTTTTGTTTTGTTTTGTTAATCTCTCTTTTTATTTGAACCTTCTTCTCCTGTTTTGGATTTAGGGAGTTAGGTTAGTTTACTGTATTTTCTGGGATTTGGAAAGGAAAGGACGAGGGAACACATTATGTTCGTCTGGGTTAACCCCTAGGGATAAATAATTAAGTCTCAAAGGATACACATGAAGAAACTCTGTCCCCATAACATGATGTCCATGTGTTTCAGAGTCTGAGTGTTTGTGTTGTGACTCACTGCACATTTGTGGTCCCTGCAGTTTGCTCAGTTTTTACAGCAGCAACTGTGTTCTTAAAATACCGACAGGATATTACTGTATCTGTGGTTATGAATGTAAAGTGGAAATGTGGACCATGAAATTCAAAGGCAAGGCTTTGAAAAACTTCCCCTTAAATGTTTATTATGAATGACTGAATTACAACGAAAAAAAGGGCATGGACAAAATATAAAAGTGAAAAAGACAAATCGGACAAATCTGAGAAATGTGAGGGTGTTACAGCTGAACTTTCCAAGTAAAGAGGAATGTCAAAGGTCAAACATTTAGTTGAACTAGACGTACTCTTGGCTTCATTTACTGGAGCAACAGTTCCCTCCATTTCCTCGCTCTAATTCCACTACAATTTCAACTGAAAACCAACAGCAGAGGTGACCTTCTTTGTGGGGGGTGTTAAAGGCAACAGAAGAGTCAGAGAGTCCTGGATCTGGTCTAGTTTGAGTGTTTTCAGTCTGTGGTGGTGCGACGGTACCAGAACCGGGCCCTGAAGTCGTCGCTGCAGGTCATGAAGCCGGGGTTGGTGGGCGAGTGGACGATGCAGCGGACGATGTTATTGTGTCCCAGTGACAGCAGGTTTTTCCTCTCGGCCGTGCGTGAGTCCCAGCAGCAGAGGCTGATGGTCCGCTCGTCAGGCAGCAGAACGTAGTCCTCGGTGTGGTTGAACACGCCCTGAGTACGATGCATCTGTCGGCCGCTCAGACCCGCACCTGATACACACACACACACAACGACACGCAACTTCAACATTAAGACAAACAGAAACTGAGTCCATCCCCAAAGTTTCATGGATGAAGTCAAGGGAAGGTCAACATCTGGTCAAAAAAATGTAATTACACTAATCTACACCAAACTTATATTTTTGGGGAGGTAATTACTTATATTTTCAGGAAAATGTATTTTGAAATGAGAAAAATTTTGTGAAAAAAAATGTGAGGAGTTTACTGAGTGTGAATGTTTGTAAAATGACCCAGTTTTGTGCCATCATTCTGGGTTCATTTTATAAACTCTCATAAATAAACTACATTTATTCCAAATACATTGATATTTGACATATTATCTTTGTCATATTCTATTAATAAATGCATATATCTATGCAAAACACATTTGAATATAGTGTTAATATTATTTGTATGTTTCAAATATTGTAAAAAAAAAAAAACATGTATATGATATTGATAATCCTCGGGGAAGACCTAGGACACGTTGGAGAGACTATGTCTCTCGGCTGGCCTGGGAACGCCTCAGGGTCCCCATAGAAGAGCTGGAACTTTTTATTTAGGTTTGATCAAATACTTTTTTCCTCTAACCAATTATTCAGTTGTAAAATAGAGGGTTTAAGGTTTACACTGAACACATTTGAGGATGAAAATGTCAGAGGAACTTCACTTTGGAGAACTTTGAAATTCTGGAAAAAAAAAATACACATTAATTTTTTGTCCATTTGTGACGCTGTAGTTTTTGATATTTTTCATTTAAAAATATCTGAAACTAAATTTTGCCCTTTGAGTCTGTTTAAGATGGCATTTAGATCTTTATAATTACGTGTAATATTTGTCAAACTGGTCTGGTTGAAAAGTTATGAATTAAAAAGTAGTGGGCGGTCCATCTGTGACACCCTTGACGTCAACCTCATGTTTTAGCAGGAATGTTTCAGCCAAGGCGGCACAAATACACACACTGTTCCAGACCCGGAGAGATTCACTGTTTCATATTGTTTGATGCAGTAAATGTGAAAAAGTGCAGCCTAGGAAGCAGGCTTTAGGACATTAATACAAGCAAAAAGAACCTCATATTATATTAACCTGGTAAACCATTTGTTTCCAGTGGGAATCATTTCAATGTGACACAAAACAATGGATTAGCCGATAGCAGAAGACTCATTCTTATAAAACCAAGTTATGATTAGAAAACAGCAAAGGTACGACAAAATGTACAATCTTGATATTATAACGGGGAAGAATGTGTGTGTGTGTGTGTGTGTGTCTTGGGCATCTCACTAAATCCGTACAAAGGTGACTGCTGCAGTTTGTTATACTTATGTATTTTTGGTCAATGAACAGACTAGTGAAAACAGCAAGTTGATCGGACCAATATTTTGGAAGATATCGGTAATTTTGAATACAATAGCATTACAATCATGATGCTATGGCCAGAATGCTTTGGCAGTGACTTCTGGACAAAAGCAAATACAGCATGCACGAATACACAACAAATATCCGTGCTGGAGGACTGGGATACTACCCCTCAGGGTCGGGATGTGGATTTTAAAAACACCGCCCCCTTTCGCTTCCCACCCTCAGTATCGACATTGATGAAGTCCAGGAGGTCAAAGATAACGATGACAATTCAAACAGTTGTAATCAAAATACATCAACTGTCATATGTAAAATAATATCATGATTTACCAAACAACTTTTATGTCATTACTTATAAAATATAGACTCACATCTTTACCCAAAGTCAGCTCTCCCCAACATCAAAATGACCACATCTACAACCTGTGGTTCCCCACGGGTTAATGCACTAGTTATCACTTCCTAATGCAGCCTTTATTTCTTCACTTCTTCAGCCTGTTCAGTGAGTTTTATCAGTAGAAATAATACTTGTACTGTTGGATCTGCTTAGTGTTAACTTAGCGCTGTAAAGTTTGTCTCGCTGGTCCTTTGTTTTATTAAATTATTCATGGCATATTTTGGTCTGGGGCTGTTAGCTTGTCTTAGATATTTGTCCGTTTAAGTGCTTGTTGTTTGGATTGTGTTCTGTTGTCGGATAACTGTTTTTGTTGAGCTTTCCTTGAGATGTTCTTCTCCTTCTGATTACATGGATGTATAGCAAAGGTGTCAAACATGCGGCCCGGGGGCCAAATTCGGCCCGCCAAAGGGTTCAATCCGGCCCCTGGGATGATTTTGTGAAATGCAAAAATTACACTGAAGATATTTACAATCAAGGATGTTAAAATCATTTTAGGTTATTTCAGTCTAAAGTGGATCAGAACCAGTAAAATACTATCATAATAACCTGTAAATAATGAAAACTGTAAATTTGTCTCTTTGTTTTAGTGTAAAAAAAAAGTAAAATTACACAAAAATGTTTATATTTACAGACTAGCCTTTTACAAAACATGTGAATATCTGAAATGTCTTAAGAGAAGTATGTGGAATTTTAATAATATTCTCCCTGTTATTTAATGTTTTGTGTATTTGTAGATCCACTGTGATCTCCAAGTTGTGATTCACATGCATATATGATAAACTAAGGCGTAATATTTTTAACATTGCACTTATTTTACTAAAGGATTTTCAGGTTGTTCATATTTGTTCTTGTTATGTTCAAGTACAATTCGCAGATGTAAACATTTTCATTACGGAATTTACTTTTTTCACTCAAAAGTTCTTATCCTATTATTCATATTATTTTACTGGTCCGGCCCACTTTATGTCATATTAGACTGTATGTGGCCCCTGAACTAAAATGAGTTTGACACCCCTGATGTACAGCATGTGTATATTACTACAGGCATCTCATCGCTTTACCATGGCAACACAGATGGAACTGTGGCTGCCCAGATTTAAGAGGTATCAAGTGTAAAGATTATTAAACCGCTCCATCATCAAATATAATATAAAATAACTTTCTAAAAATAACATATTAACTTTGCTCTGTTTTCAGATTCAGCCTCCCTTTCTTGTGCACTTTGTGTTTTATGTTGTTTTTATGATGACGATATTGTTGTATTTGTTGCGTGAACCAATGAGTTGACCAGGTGAAACCTCTTTTGGGTGTTAGTGTGAAAACTGTCTTGATGTTGTGAAGGTGTGTGGTATTAGAAAAAAAAAAATCTGTAATTCCCCTCCAATGTATTAAAAGTAAAGTAACAAGCCTTTTTTTTTTTTTTTTTAATCTGGAAACAAAGGAAGGAAGGAAGAACAGTAAGTGTAAACGTAGGAGTAAAAGACAAAGCAAAATGGAAAATAAAACTTTAAAAACCACCTCTTAACCACAGTGATGAAGTATTTATATGCTGTTACAGCCCACTTTTGCCTTTTAGAAAAAAAAGAAAATGAAAGAATGAAACCCTAACCGATAAAACACACTTGAATGAAGATCCAAACTTGAGTCTTTAGGTTCTTTGTGCATTTAGACGATGAAACGTTTACCATGGCGCCCTCTGCTGGACACACACACTAGTGACACTAAAAGACTCAAACCACTTTTACATCTGTTAAATGTCTTTACAGTTTTTTGTTATCGTTTTGTTTTTAATTTCAGTAAAACACTATTACAGACACTTTTAAGTTTCATTAATAGCAGCATTTGTAGGCTGGAATGTTCTGTTCTGAAAATATAGTACTGTGGGTTTTTCATACTTAAAAAAGTTTAAATTCATCCTGTTGTGCTCAGATGGAGGACAAAGAAAGGCTAAACAATCGGTTTAATTTTTGTTCAGCATTGTTAGAATTTCTGATGAGTATCAAACTAATTTAGCCAGTAAACACATTAATTAACTGTCAAACTGTGTGTGCTACTAATTTTTCCTTGCGCTACTAAAGCTTTTAAACTTGCTAGTACCAGCGCTACCACTTAAAAAAAGTAAGCATACAGCTCTGTAATGCCCTTTTTAATGCCACTTTAAACAAATTTAATGCCCGTGTCCAATTGCATATACAGTTTTATATACAGTATGTTGGTTTACCGTCCACAGGCTTTAACCAGGTTCTGAATAGTTCTTCTTCCAATCACTTCTGCTGAAACTTGCATTTTCCCATTTTCCGACATTTGCTAATACTCCCTCCGCTCTTTCCTCACAGCATGAACACGTTCACAGCGCGTTGCATTCCAAGCATCTGGTGTTTTGACTTTGTGTATCGGTCATAAACAATAGTCAATTAAAGGGTTCGGCCTGTCAATCATCACACTATACTTCCGATCAAAATTATTAAATGTTTATATAATCAAAATAAATCGTGAATAACAATGCTTTTTTTCTTTCAAGTGTATAGATCAGTTTCATGATGACGTAGGACGTATGCTGCTCGCGCACCTTGGAGGCAGAAAGCACTCCGAGTTCGTAGCAAAGCACTGACCACCAGTGTGAATAATGCCGTCGTTTTGCTGTGCCGTGAGTTGTCAGAACAGAAAGAACTCACAGAAGGATTTAAACTTCTACAGAATTCCTGCTGGTAAGCATCCCTTCCAGAAAAATCGGCGAAAGTTATGGTTGCAGGCATTAAGACAGAAGAACTGGTCTGAGGAGGAAATTCAGAATGCTGGTCTGTGCAGTGCACACTTCAGATCTGTACGTACTGGACATCTACCATACAGAGGTTGCATTAACCGGAAATATTCCGCCATTGACAGATTTTTTTTTTTTAATGACGAAAAATTCTGAAGGCCATCTGTCATTTTGACAGATTAAAATACTGAGAGTAATTGTTGTTTAGCTAACTTTAGCCAAAATTAGATGCTACTTTGCTAGCGCAAACTGTGCAGACAGCTGAGTCTCCTTAGTTCTTTTAAAGCCCAGTAAATGTGATGGCACTGATAAATACGGTGAAAAAAGAGGGACTGATGCAGTGAAGGATGACGGACAAGCAAGTTATACGCCAGTTCTTATGGCATTTGGTGTGTTATATGTACGCATTTTCTACCTTTCATGTGTTATGGCACGTCAGTTTGTGCCCAGATCTGTGGTTCACATAACCTGAACCCTAACCCTCAGTGCATGGGATTGACACTGCGTAAACATACACAAGGAAAGCTTAGAATGTCTACAGAAAACACACCAATTCAAAGTGGCGTATATAATTAGGTGAGCAGTGATATCACGTTGGTTTATCAGCCAGCAGCAACTACAGCTGCTGCATCACTGAGATGTTTTTGAACATTAAATACTACTAAATATATCTCATTATCATTAAAAAAAAAAAAAATTGAAATGACGCATAATAATATGTTATGACGGAATTTTTATGATCCTGTCCATCGAAATGACAGACTATAAAAATGTCAAGCGCAACCTCTGCGCCCCACCTGTCTGTGACAGTCTGCTTTTCTACTATGGGACAGCCTATCCTGATGCGGTTAAGTCAAATTATGTAGCCGTGAAAGAGAAGATGGGATCGGCTTTTGGATAGAAACAGTTAATGGACAGTTTTAGAGCTAACATATCCGTTTCACAAGTTCCAGGGGAGAGCCTGGAGGTGTTCGTGAGCCGGCTGGTAGCTGGTACTGGTGTTTTTGCCTCCGAGGTGCGCGCGCATCACTGTTGTTAGTAAACATTGAAACTCATCTATTTAATTTTTTAATGCCTCTGGACATCAGATTTAATGCTTTTTAATGCCATTTAAGGCCTTAATTCTCACAAAATCTATTTAATGACATTTAACGCTTGTAATGACCAGCAAAAACCCTGGATGACATTTAGTTAATTGAAACTTGAAAAAAGCAAATCATGGGTTAAAAAAATGCAGTAGATGAAAGATAGGAAGCTGAATCAGAATAACTTAACAGTTCTCACGTACACGAGTTCACTTCTAACATGAACAATTTCAAGTTAAAGTGACAGCCTTGTTTTACTTTTAGGTGCAATGTACTGCATCTCGATATGTTGGGGTAAAGGGTAATTTCCATTTAATTATACTCCAGAAAACACTAGTACCTTGTTCATAGAAAAGTTCACCACACTGATGATAACATCAGTTCACAAACTACTGTCACTTCTGTTCTTCCTCCAAAAACTGATAATAGTAAGATAGTATAGAGTAAAGAATGACACTGAACATCGATGTAACACTTGAAATTTCTAGTAATTGATTAAAAAACAACAACTTACTAATAACAAATCTATGTTGAGTTGACAGAGACAATCCCAATCCATAAAAGACATGACAAACTGTGGTTGTGAAACTGCAGCACTGTGGTTCTGTTTATCTGTCAAATGTTCATTGTGTTTCAGATGCTGCAGCTCTTTCATAATTCATAGTTTGAGTTCTTGTTTGTTCAGTATTAATTTTCAGCCTTGTAAATCCAAGCTGGACTGACTGTACATATCCTGACCAAGGAAAATAAAATTCTCACCTTGTACAGTAATCAACACCTGGCTTTACTGCCTCTGTCCACAATAATATACATTATATAGACTAAATGTCCTCTAAAATTAACCTTTATCTGAAACTTAGTATAGCAAACTATTACATGATCAAAAACAAATTAATTTTACTATTGGCCCGTCGTATGATTGTCCTTAAGTGGAAGGAACCTCTCCCACCCACCTTTGTGCAATGGGTGATTGATTTACTTTTCTTTTTAAAGTTGGAAAAGACTAAGCATTCTGTTCGTGGACAAATTAATTTGTTTTATCAACAATGGAATCCTTTTCTCTCTACTGTCAACAAGAGTGACCTGCTGTCTCCTATGTCCTTCTGACGGAGAAATCTGTTGTTAGTTTACATTATATTAACTCTTAATCAGCCCTGAGCATTGTAAAGAGGAGTTGATAATATTATTTATCTTGCTTTTGTTGTTTATTTGTTGTTGTGGGGTTTTTTTTGTGTTTCATAGGTTTGTAGGTTTGTTGTATTTTTTTTTTTGTACTGTTTCTGTGTGGTTCCTTATGTCTACGTACATGTTTGTGTAAATGTATACTTTAATGTAATAAAATAATAAACAAAAATAAAAAATAATAATAATTTTAACAAAAAAATGTCTCCGTTTTGAATGTCTGGGGTCATGAGACAAAAAAGGTTGGAACCGCTGCTGTAGAAGGTCTTGTATAATGGTTTTATAAATACACTAACTGACCTTAAAACCCAGTACCATAAACGCTCACCTGTGTACTTGACCAGCGTCCTTCCTGTAGAGATCTCCCACAGTTTGACCACAGAGTCTTTGCCACTGGACAGGATGTACTTGGAGTTCTTGGAGAAGATGGCTGAGCAGACCTCAGCTCCGTCGTGGGCCTTATCGAAGGTGGACACGCAGCGGTTGGAGACGCCGTCCCACAGTTTGATGCTGCCGTCTTTGCTGCAGGTGACGTAGCTGTTGGCGCTGGGGTTGTAGCTGACGCCGCTGATGGTGTCCGTGTGCTGGTCCAGCGGGTTGCAGGACACGAAGCACTGGAAGGTGTTGACGTCGTAGAGGCGCAGCGTGGGATGCTGCGTCCCCACCAGCAGGAAGTCACCTGATGGGTGGAAGGAGATGGAGCGCAGCATTTCCGCTTCCTGGAGGTGAACAGAGGAAAACAAAACGACTTTACAACACGATACAAACAGGAATAAACATTTAAGGGAGTGATATTTTTCTTTTTTAAATGGAATTCTTCATTTTCCCACATTTCCCTGTGGTCTCTATAAACTGTAAATGCTCTACTTGGGTCTGAATTCTTCATTCATTCAACTCCACAGGTCCATCTTCAACCCTATTTCTGAGTAATGACACCAGAAAGGTGGTTTGGAGCGCTGGCCCTTTAAATGCTTATGAGACACTTCAGGCCCCGCTCCCTCCAGGTTGTTTGCTGTGCTGCTCTGTCCTGTTCAACCAACAACTGAACATTTTAGGTAATGGGATCCAAGTTTGGACATATTTTCAATATGGACTACAACCGCTGCTGCTGACAAACAATTATGTCGTACTCTGAGAAATATTGGTCTGAAGTCTGGACCTTACATGTGCAAATGTCGGAAACAGTTATAAAACGTAACAAATTAAGCAGGAATTCAAACAGGTTGTAGAAATCCACTGGATTTTAGCCCATTAATATATACAAAGATAGTTTTGCAGCAGCTGGAGGGCTCAAATTCAACCTGTATGAACTGTTAGGGTCCAAATACACAAAGAAATGAACCACAGACTAAGAAAAGTGGGTTTAGACAAATATGAGCCCTTTAAGTTTCTAAAGAAAAACAAGTGGAACTTTAACAATATTGTGCCTGCTGTTAAATGTTTTGTGCCTTTGTAGATCCACTGTGATCTGTAAGTTGTAATGCACGTGTAAATGAGAAGCTGAGGCAGCATAGTATCAAAAAGGCACTATTACTTTTTTGCACTAAAACAGGAAATGAAAATAATGAGGTTTAAAAAAGGCCTGACCTGTATATATTTAAATGCACGTTTTGCAGAGGGTTTGGAGTAATCGAAAAGTTTGAGCGTGTAGTCTCTAGAGCCGGAGGCGAGGATCTGTTCAGTGGGATGGAAGGCCAGGCAGGTGACCTCATCCACGTGGTCGTACAGCGTCCGGATCACAGGGTGATTCTCCATGTTCTGCTGCGCTGTCTCATTCATCATTACCTGACATTAAAAAAAAGGAAAGAGGATGATAAACATTGAACATTCCTGATGGTGAGGTTTCATCACAGTAAGAACTAACAGGAAAAATTCAGCTGAAACACAAACATCAGGTTTCACAACAAACGGTGCAACTAAGGGAAACACTATTACACTTACAATGACCTTCAAAGAATTATAAATTAGAAAGGTACTTTTGGTTGAACAAGAGCTTTATTATAACTAGAACCTGTAAAAATAAATAAGTAAATAAATAAAATGACCAAAGTATGTGCAAAAGAATCTCCATTTTCAAGAAAAATGAAGAAAGCTGTACTAAGAACAAATAGAATTCAGAGTAAAACGGAAGCAGAACCTTTAGAGAAAGCAATGTCAACATAACATAAATAGAACTGCATTTCTTTTGACAACATGAACGCAAGAGGAAGTATATGTAAGTGGCAGCCAGAAAAAATGCAACAGAAACTAAAGTGAAAAAAAAAAAAAAAAAATCTACATATAGAAAAAATCATCTTTGGTTTAATTTTACGCCAATGTTAAATGTTCATGTTATATATGTGATACATAATAAAACTGTACAATATGAGAGATGAGACCTTTAATAAATAGAGGTTTTGTAAATCAAATGACAAGTAACGCATTCTTTCATCCTATATTTTCTGCTTCTATAAATCAAGCCCTTCCTTATAACTGAAAAACTAACAATAAAACTATATAGAAATTCACCTAAAATGTCAACTCCAGAAAAGAAGGAAAAAATACACATGCACAATAGATAGATAGATAGATAGATAGATAGATAGATAGATAGACTTTATTTATCCCAAACTGGGAAATTACTGTATTCGAGTATTGTGTAAAACTCCGCCTTCAGCTGTGTTGTTTTTGTTGGGGTTAGAGGACATAAAAATATTCGTTTCTCAGGATCAGTAAGAAAATATAGGAAATTTGCAGTTTTTAAAAAAGTCAAGTACTAAAAAACAAGGCAAAACTACTTTCTTAGGAGCATTAGAACACAGACCCAAAACTATGCCAAAAAATTCCGTTTGAGTCACATAATGACAACAGAAGAAGAAAAACCCTGAAGAAGCAGCTGTTTCTCCAGTGTCTTGTGGATTGCATTACAAATACATAACAGAATCAATGAATTGTCCAGTGTTTTAATGAATGCAGGAATCCTGAATATTCATGGTGTTTTTTCTTATTTTTTATTGCTGTTCCAGTATATTCTAGTTGTATAAGATCAGATACAGTTGCGCTTACAAGTTTTCATACCCTGACAGAAAGCACATGGGAAGGTCTTGGATGTTCCAACATGACAATGGCCCAAACTCAAGGCCAAGTCTGAAAAAAAAAAAAAAAAAAAGTGAAGGTTCTAGAGTGACCATCTCAGTCTCCTGACCTCAATATCATTAAGCCACTTTTGGGAGGTCTCAAACATGCAGTTCATGCAAGAAAAACAAAAATCTTAAAGGAACTGAAGGTGTTTTTGCCAAGAAGAATGGGCAGCTTTACCATCTGAGAAAATAAAGAGCCTATCCACAACGACCACAGAAGATTTCCAGCTGTTATTGATGTTAGAGGGTCCGATACAGAGGATTAAAAACTAGGGTATGGACACTTTGGATCAGGGTCATTTGGATAGTTTCTGTTGTCAGTATGATTTAAAAAGAGCAAACACATTTATTTGACAGTAAATGGCTTCATCCAATCACTAACCACGAGTGAAAGAAAAGTTTTTGTATTATCATTCATATTCTCTGAAAAATAGCCAAAGAATCACAAATTCTGCTGGAGTATGTAAACTTATGAGCACAACTGTATGTCTTTATTAATCCCACAAGGGGATATTCCAAATTTTGACACAGACTTAGAAATACACATATGTATTTATTATACCTTTGCTGAAACAACAAATCTAATAAATAGTAAGATATTTGCTTTGCACTGTATAAGAACTGTTGATCGTTTACCACCATCTCATCTCTGTCTTGTATTCCTCAGCCTTTCTTACCTCTATGGGCATGGCGCTCTTGGCCAGCATGCGCTCAGTGTCCAGGATCTTGATGGAGGCGTCAGCAGAGCCTGTGGCGATCAGCTGGCCGTCACGACTGTAAGTGGCAACGCGGCACGGACCTTTGTGTGACGTCACGTAGCAGGTTTCATACTCGGACGCCTCTGGAGACATGGTCTGGACGTCAGCGTCAAATTCCAGATCAATTCCCACTCCAGGTGCCACTGTATCCGAACGTCCGATGGCGTACTGAACAGCGCTGTCATCATTCTCCATCCCTGAGAATTCAATAATATGGGCTTTGAGGCAGGTCTGAGGGACATGAGCCAAAATTAAATTTAGATTTTTTTTTCAGTGTCAGTAATGGATTTTGTTTGAACATTTTCTGCAAACATAATCTATAGAAAAAAAAACATGTTTTAAAGTTAGTTTAACTACTCCTTTACTACTAACAAAAATAGCACTTGCGCTTTAAATTAATTACTTGGCAACAGTGGGGCATTTTACAATTTACTGGTATCATCAAAGCTCTGATTGTGTTACATAATAAAAAAAAAAAAAATCTGGCTTCTCATATAGAGAATACCTCAAAAATAAAAATCACATTAACTGCATATATTTAACAGTTAATTGCAAATGTATTAATTAACTGCTTTAAGTTTGATGTTAAGTGATTCACCTGCATTGATTTATTTAATTATATTTATACTTCTTCATTATTCTGACATTGATGTTAAGCCCAACAATTATCCAGGTTCTGATGAAGAGCAACCACATCATTTAAAATATTGTTGAACATTTTTCAGAGTGTGTTAGATATAGAGGAAACGTCATTTGAGAACTGACATAAAAGTAACACTGGGTCTTTATGAGTTAACCTGCTTATTGGATATATGCCTGAGCCCTTCTCTGAGGTTTAAACCCCACACACATGCTGATCTGGAGGAAACCTCTTACCAATCTTTGCCAGCTGCATCAGCTGCTCTGAAGGCGACACAACGGTCTGCGGTTTGACCTCATTGATAAGGCTGTTGGCGATGGTGGTGTATCCATCATAGAGCAGCTGGCTGATGATGAGTCTGTACAGGTGTTGTCGGTCCTTCAGTGTCGGTTTGGGACGAAACATGTTGGCTCAGTGCCTCCAGGACCACAACCTTCACAAACACAACTAAGCAGGCTGCAACAACACAAACAATAGTTATTCTGGAGCTCCATCCTAGTAAATAAGCTTTATTTCAGATGATAAAGGTAAAATCATGTGATATATTCAGATCATATAATGTATATAACAGAACTCTGTTTTATTTATTTATTCATTTATTTGTTTATTTAGCAGGGACAGTACACATTAATGAACATTTCTGTAAATGTGCCAGTATTAGCAAAAAAAGCTACTTTTTAACTGTTGTCCCTGGGTAAGATGTAAAGTACCAGCATTCATAAAAATAGAAAAATTTAAAAATTACGGCTACACCCACACATTATATAGCATTAGTTCTGAGACTCACGCCGTTAGCTAGCGTTAACACTACGAATGAATGGAACTTGTGCTGCTAATAACGTTAGCTTAGATGCTACAGATGCCACGGAACAAGGCTAACAACATGTTAAGCACGAAGAAAACAAAATACGGACACCAACTGTCAACTGTGCAGATGAATTCACAAATACCAGCGTGTGAACTATCTTTATCCGACAGTAAATATATTTAAAACAAGAATACAGACCCTGTTCAAAGTTCCAATGGCGCTTCTGGACGCAAACGCATACGTCCGTGACGTTGTACGTGCTTTGCGTCAGTACGTACGCCTTTTGTGAATGGTAAAGAAGGTTATGTACGCATGTACTGCCACCTACTGGAGTGGAGTAAGAAACAAACAAAATCACAAAACAGGTCTATATTTTTCATCCATCTGCTCTACTTCTCTAACTTGTGTCTGTGTTTTGTGACGGCCCCTGCTTAGGTGTCTGAGTATGTGCTTGGCTGTGACGTCATTCTGTGTTCTCTTCTGAGGTGATCAGCTGGGCCCGGTGTTCCTGAGGACCATAATAGTGCCAGATCTGACGTGGTGCACGCTCTCTCTTCTCTTCTCTTCTCTTCTCTTCTCTTCTCTTCTCTTCTCTTCTCTTCTCTTCTCTCTCTCCCCCCTACCAGCACCTTTTGTTTCTTTCAGCCCCACAACCTTACACTTATACTATCCACACATCCACTTACACACCTCATATTGATTGTATATTTTGATTATCTTGCTTTATACTTTAATAAATATTTTGCATTAAGTTAGCACTGTGTATTTCTCCCATCTTTTTGTCATGGCCTAGAGCCAGGTTATGACAGTTTCAAATGAAAATAATAATTAAAAAAAAAAAAAAAAAAAGAAACTTTGATATATCCACTGATTTTATATTTACTCCAGCTGACAACCTGGGTGTTGGCCAACATTTGAAAGAAACCAGAGTTGGTAGTTGTTGTAACTCCAGTTCTATAGAGCTGTAACTGACTACACCCCAAAAAGATAGGATAATATGCTTATGATGTTCATTTTGTCTTCTGTTAATGTAATTATACTTTTCTTTTTTCTTTTTTTCAGACAGGGTCTTCTGAGGAAGACTGAAGTCACAGTCGAAACTGTCAAGCAGGTAGCGTCTAAAAACTATACCTTGTCTGAACAAAAGAAAAAAGAAGAGTATAATTACAAATGAGTTCTTCATATTCCAAGGTGTTAGACTTCTCACCATTGCAAAAGTATCTTAAGATGTTGGCTCCAAAAATATGTGACTACTACAGACGTGTATTGAATTTCGTCCTAAAAATATTAACTCCCTCTCCATTGCTCCATACATGAGGCTGTGAAGTTCTTACAAGGGTTTGATGTCAAGGTTCAAGGTGACTTTATTAATACCTGTAGGTAGGTTTGTTCTGCAGTCTGGGGAGGGCACCTCACACACAGAAAAAACATTAAAACCACAGGACACATACAGGGGAAAAATTAAAACCAGCACAGACAAAGACATGGACAGGTACTCCCTGCAGCTCACTGATCATGCTTAAAAATGACTAAAAGTAAAAGATAGAAAGCAGACTAAAATAAATAAAAGTCATCAAATATAACTAAAATTGTCGGCTTTGTTGGGGCTTAATTGACAGCTTGCTCACCTGTCAAGTCAGACTTTAAGCTTCAGTTTATTCCATAGAGTGTAAACAATGATGGACACTATGAAATGATTTCATATTTGAAGAAAAAAGATCTCTACCTCCCCCTGTTGGCCAGCTCTAGTATAAGTCATGGATCTTAGACTGGCTCAACCAAAAACTGGTTCCATGTCCACTTCTAATATATAATCGATGGTAAAGACATTTTTGTCCTGCCAGTATATTGGACATGTGCCTCTGTCCAACCACAGCTGAATCTGGTTCCATGGTGTAAAATTTAGCACTCTGGACTCTGAATCCAGTGTTCTGAGTTCAAATTCCGATGCAACCTGACATTTCTACAACTTCCCAGTTTGGAATCAGTTACATCTATCTATGATCCCACAGTACATTAGGTAGGTGTGTACTTTTCTGTCCTAACAAATTCCCAACATTAATATGAACATCTTCTTTTAGTGGGTGTCTGCAGAACATAGTTCGAACAAATTCCAACAAATCAAATGTGGCACAAAGTACATGTTTGTGTTGCACAATGTGGGATCTGTTCCCAACGCTAAAACAGGTCTTTACATTTTGCTAAAGTGTCTAACTTAAAATATAGACTGTGCAGGTAACAAGCTAGGCCTTCAACCACTGAAGGAGTCAGTAAAATGAATGCATTGAGTCCAACTCTCCAAACTCCCACGCCAAAGCATCAAAGGAAACTCAAGTTCAGAGCTTTTACGCCCTTAGGTGACTAAGCCTGTGATGTTCAAGATCCTGACATCAGATTTCCATCTGATCTGCAGCCTTTCATAAAAAAAATCACAGTTAAAATATGTAGCTCCTGCGAATAAGCACCCAGTCCTTATCTCCACAAACCAAGTCCTAATATTTACACAAGAGTATTAGATGGAAACACACAGACATTTCGGTTCTAGTTATTGTAATCATTATAATTATCACCATGGTTGTTATTGTTACTATTGTTGATATTTTCTTGTGAGGGTCTTCGCCACCTTCTTCTTCCTTTTTCTCCCCTTTTCACTCTCTTTCCTTCTCTCCTCTCCCTTTCTTCTCCTTCCCCCTGATCCTTCTTGTCAGGTTCGGCATCAAAATGTAGTTCAACAAAACTCATAATAAAGACAGTAGAATATCAAGGGGAGCCTCATATACTTTATGAAGTTTCCCTTGGCAAAGCAAATTTGCTCAGCACTAAAAGAAGCCAGACTACCATTCTGCTATTATGATGCTGGACAAGACAAGTTAAAAAAGAATTAAAAAAAAAAAAGGGGGGGCGGGGGGGGGAACACACAGAAATCCATGTTTTCTTTTGGTGGTATTCTGAAAATTTCATTTCTTTGTGTAAATACAGATGAAAACCTGACTTTAACAAGCTTGGCTCCAGCTTCTTCATATTTTTCTCCATATACATATTTAGACTTCAGAATCAGAATCAGCATCAACTTTATTGGCCGAGTATATGAACACATACAAGGAATTTGGCTTTGGTTTTTACATTGCTCACACAACATACAGTTCCAACATGAACTCAGAACAACATGTGGACCTCGACACAATATAGACAAACAGTCCACAAAAGACAAAGACTACAATGAGTTGAGATTTACAGTGGATTTACATTGTGATATGTACAGAGTGCAATTAGAGTTTTTATACAGTGAGTGGATGTGTGGGTCCGGTCTATTAAAAATATATGTATATGCGTATATTATTTACAGTGGGTTTTATGTTGTAATATGTACAGATAGTGCAAATTGAAGTATTTATACAGTGAGTGGATATGTACAGGAATACAGTCTGTAAAAATATATGTGTATGTATAAATTATTGTAGTGCAAATATTTTTTTTTTTTTTTTTTTTACATAATGCAATTAGATACAGGGGTTGGACAAAATAATGGAAACACCTTAAAAAATCAACAAAATATAATTTAATATGGTGTAGGTCCGCCTTTTGCGGCAATTACAGCCTCAATTCTCCGAGGTATTGATTCATACAACTTGTGAATTGTTTCCAAAGGAATTTTAAGCCATTCTTCAGTTAGAATACCCTCCAACTCTTTTAGAGACGATGGCGGTGGAAATCGACATCTTACTTGAATCTCTAAAACTGACCATAAATGCTCAATAATATTGAGGTCTGGGGACTGTGCCGGCCATACGAGATGCTCAACTTCATTAGAATGTTCCTCATGCCATTCTTTAACAATTCTAGCTGTATGGATTGGGGCATTATCATCTTGAGGTGAAGGTGTTTCCATTATTTTGTCCAACCCCTGTAGTTTATGACTTAAACTCATTATGACCCAGCAGAGGGTGCAAAAGCACAACATGTTTACAACAAGGAAAAGAAACTGTTGAGTTCTTTGTCTCAGACATAAGGCTGTAAACTTCACAACTCTCCATTCTTAATGCTGCAGCTCATACAGCATCAAATGGTAATAAACAATAAAACTGCTTACAGCTAAACGCTATAAGGTCAACACAGGCCTCTGCAGCAGGTACAAGAGGTGTGAGTGCACATGAACACTGAAGTGGAGCACAGGACTACTATTCCTTAGCTACCGAAAAAAGGAAAAAGACTAAGTAACGTGTAAAGTGGATGGGCCTCCAGCAATTCAGCACCCACCCACACACAGTCTCACAGTTGCCACTTCCTGCAAACGTGGCTCATCAGTTCTAATCTGGCCAAAAAAGACTGAAATGTAATGCAGTATGCGCAGATGGATGAGGGTGTTTGTAGCTTGTTAGAAGGAGATGGGCCTTTTCTAAAGATACATCTGCCATTTGTCATTTCATGTGCAAAATAGCAGCAAGAGACCCATTCAGTCATAATGAAGTAAGCTGGATATTTCCCCTGTGTGCCTTCAATCTCCAGTCATAATTTCAAAGCGGTGGTTTGATGCAACATGTAGAGGCAGACGACTTCACAGTCCTCAGAGCAGAGGACTATTTCTGCCTCAGATGATTCAAATGACAGATTTCCATAAAACTGCAGGGATGTAGAAAGTAGTGACCAGCAGATGGAACGGAACACATAATGTTCGTGTCTTCAGTCAAGCTTGATTTAATTTTTTTCCCTCTAACATCCTGGAGTAACAAAGCCAGAACATCTCCAAGCATCTATCATGTAACTCCTGCCGACTGCGTCAAAGAAAACATTTGTTAAAACATTCTGCTCTTTCATATCGTTCCTGTGTCTTTGTTCTATAAACATCAATGTGAACATGCCTGAAACCATGCTTCCACCCAGCAGGACTGTGAGCTGTGTACAGACACTAGAAAACATGCGTGGTAGGAGGTGTCCTGTTACCATGTCAACACAAAGCATGTACTCAGTGGACCCGCTTGCTGTTGCCTTGGAGATCAGCAGTGAAACGATGTAAAACTATTTATTTTCTTTCAGCATATGTTGTCTGAATATTGCATTGTTCACTGTAAGAAAACCAGATTTATTGGTATTCTTATCTTCGTGGAAAATTAGACTTTAAACATAATATCCTGCATACACTCTGTATTCTGTTTACAGGCCCTATAATTACATTTTCAGGATGCACATACAATATTCCTTTTTCTGTTGTGCATAATTTTACAGTTTCTCTATCCAGGGAAAATTGTTGCATGTTCACCAACAAGTACTGCTATGGACGTGTGCTGAATTGTGCCTTTTATGTTTTTATGTTCGGATCATCATCAGGTGTTTAATGAATGGAAACCAGTCTTATTTACAGACCATAATATTACATGTAATTACTCATCATCTGCACCAACAGGTTGACAGTTCTATGACTTAAAGTGGGGTTAACCATCCAACATGCCCAACGTAAAACTCCACAAACCGCTAACCCTTCTCTAAGCCCCACCCTGCTTGGTTACTGTTGCTATGCCTGTCAAGCTTTGGCACTCGGCCCATCACTTTATGGTTTTTCCTGTGTTATCAGAGAGAGATTCCACAGGAGGCTGTTGTAAATTTCTGTAATAACAGTTATGAAAGCAGCAGGTTCATCAAACAGACTAGAAAAAATACCTTCACAATGCAGTTTTAATTTGATCAACAAAAACGCCAAAGGCTAAACTAGCTAATGTTTGGCTAGTTTAGTTTAGTTTAGTTGTTAGGTAACAAAGACGGTCATTCATCTTAAGTTAGATGGTTGTGTGTCATTTGAGGGTAATTTTGTGATTTACGATTTAGTGATTTATTCCGAACATGCAATGAAATTTAACATATGTGCGAACAAGCAAAAACATACATAGTAATACAAATATCAACAATCATAACAATCTTAGAGAGAAGAACAGCACAATAGTTCCATCTACATTTACCCGAAAAGGAGAGGGAAGAAATGCAACTTTTTTTTAATCCCACCCCCTCTCCCTAAAATATTATTAATAATATATATGTCCCTCTTCCTTTTCTGTTACTCTTTTATATTTATATATCTATTCACACACACACACACACACACACACACACTCATTCATCCATATACACATACATACGTTTATATACCCACAACACACAAGTACACATATGTGTATACAAATACACATAATCTTTTACCAATGCATTTCTTAGTTGTGCTGGTGAATAAATAACAAATAATAAATAACTCAAAGAAAGAAATCTATACATAAACAACAGTGAACATATGGTGACAGTTAATAACCCTCATCCCTATATCTTGTGAAAAACCTGTTCTTATAAGTGTTTTTGAATTGGCTTATGTTTGAACATTCCTTGTGCTCCTCCCTCAGTCTATTCCATACTTTAACACCACACACAGATACACTAAAACTTTTCCTAGTAGTGCACACCCTCTGAATTTAGAAATTAAATCTACCCCTTAAATTATAACTCCCTTCCCTTTCAGTGAATAATTTCTGAAAAAATGTGGGAAAAAATACACCATGTAAAAGAAATAGTAAAATTGGTTTCTCACGTGTTTGTCGTTTGCTAACAAGTGTGTGCTAACTTAGCTAACACTAACCTAAAAAGATAAAGGTTCACTTGTTTTTTTCCCGCAGAGAAATTTGGTCTGCATGCTAATACACACACACACACACACACACACACACACACACACACAGTACCTACCTTTAGCATTAGCACATAGCACACATTAGGAACAGTGAGTACCAACAGGGGAATTAACCGACAGTATAATGCTGCGTTTCCACTACGTGGTATCGGCTCGACTCGACTCGGCCTTTTTGTGTTTCCATTACAAAAAAGGACCTGGAATCTGGTACCCAGTACTAGTTTTTTTGTATCACCTCCGCCGAGGTTCCAGGACCGGGGACCAGATACTAAAATGTGACGCGTAAACACTGCAGACCACTGATTGGTCAGACAGTTGTCTCTGTGACCCGCCGTTTTACAAAAAACAGATGCGGAAGTTTATAGTAAATGTAGCGGTAGGTTAATCCACATGATGACAGCCCAAAAACTACACCATTCAGTCAGGAGGTTCAGTCTTTGGCGGCTGATGCAAAAATTCAGCATGAGCTTGACGAGACAACACGCAACAAGCGAGTTTATCAGCAACTCTCTAAGTAGACAACACGGAAGTAACATGCTGCATCACTATGACGTCCAGGTACTGTAAAGTCGGTAGTGTCCCGTAATGGAAACGGTCTCCAGGAATAGGACCTGGTACCCGAGTCGAGTCAAGCCAAGTCAAGTCGAGCCGCTTCCACATAGTGGAAACGCAGCATAAGTACCTGTTTTGGTACACAGAATGCTCAGGCGCTGATGGGGGGGGCATGACAAATTCATGGGGCCCAGCATTTGTGGGGGGCCCACAGAGCAGAGGAGGGGGTCCAGTGGATACAGGTTAGAAGTTGTGAAAATTTCATGTAAGATGTGCTGTATAAGAGAGGAACAGAAGTCGGGAATCGGACGTTGAAAGCATGTTAAGTTTCAGTTTTGTTTTCACGCTAGCACAAGTGATGTTATATATGGACCGCAACCCCCTGCTCCGACAGATCGACAAGATCCTGAATTTTAAGAAAGGGCCCACAGCGTTTAGCTTTCATGGGGCCCACAATCGGTAGACGCGACCCTGACAGAATAAAACACAGAAAGACTGCAAGTCGAACTCACAACTTCATGCTGTGCAGTTTAGATGCTAACCGCTACGCCACCACGTTGTCAGTTTTGCCATGTTGTCTTTTTTTTTTTTTAGTTGCTCAGCAGGATGTCTTTAATCTCTCTCTATATTTTTTAATTAATCTTTTTCTTAGGACACATTTTCAGTACACACATTCTCTGAGCACAGGTATAAGCATATGTCCAATTTTCCAGTTTTCAAAAAAAAACAACCCAAAAACAACAAAAAAAATCCACTAACAGCAAACAAAAACATAAACTAAAAAAGGGAGAAAAGTAGTACCCCACCCCACCCCCACATATTGGTCCACATTCACTTAATTACAAGTGTTATAGCTATTCTCTTCTGTTACGTTTTCTATAGATGTTTTATCAAAGTAAGAGAGGAAAGGCTTCCATGTACTGTAAAATTTCTCGGTTGATCTTCTGAGAGGAAATTTGATCTTTTCCAGTTTCAACAAAGACATTACGTCTGTTATCCAGGCGTGTTCTGCTGGAGGTTTAGGCAACTTCCAGTGTAGGAGGATACAGCTACAGGCAATCAAAGAAGCAAATGCTAACATTGCCCCAGTGTCTTACCTTAACTGAGTGGTGGAAAGTTTCCAGCGGATAAATCATAGACATTAATCATTGCATTAAGTAACTAACCATATAAACAACGATATTGTGTCTATGAGCTCCATTCACATCGCTAACGTAGGAAAGGACAGTAGCTGTTTTTGGGAGGGGCTTAGTGAAAGGTCAATTAATTAATGGTGAATAGAAAAGATAAAAAAACAATAATAGTGCAAAGGTCTTGAAAACTACAGCCACTAGAAGGTAAAACAAGCAAAAGGCTGGAACATTATTAATATGTTTATAGGTAGTTTTAAAATGTCCAGTATGAATTATTTTAGCGTTCTACCAGAGAAAGTACGCTGACAAACTCATTATTATTGGGAAAAAAACAATTCTTCTTTGGTAAATAAAGATGATTTATCACCTGGCTCTGGCTCTCTCATATGCACAGTGTGAAATAAGGAATATTACAATGACGTATCTTGTATAAAATCTTTTTCTAAGATTCTCCAGGGACCATCCACCGCAACATCAGGGAGGAAAATCAGTTTCACACTTTATTTATGGCCTAAACAGAGCTAGATAGGGAAGCTGGGGTGCAGTCAACAACACTAAAAGGATGGGTGTTTTTTTTTCAGCTTGACAGCATATGAAAACTTGGGTCTGGGTTTTCCCTTGGCAGTGCATCCCAATAGTCAATGATGTTAACAAAAAAAGGTGAAGAGCCCATGGCTTGAAAATGAAACCAAAGCAGAGGTATGTTAACCCATCAAGACCCAGAGCTACTTCTGTGGCAGTTCTGAAATTCATTTTTCTCTATGGTGCAATTTATCACCATTTATTATTATTTTATCCTCTATATTTTGCATTTTTTAAGTGAAAATAATGCATTTTCCTATATTTAATTCACAGACCATGTAGCTCAGGGTTGTCGAACTCATTTTATTTCAGGGGCCAGATTCAGCTAAATTTGATCTGAAGTGGGCTGGCCCAGTAAAATAATAACATAATAATTTTCTTCTGGAGGATTCTGTTGGGTTTCTGTAAATTGGCTTAGAGTCTGGTTTTGACCAACTCTATATATAAAGTGTCATGAGATAACTTCTGTTGTGATCTGGCACTATATAAATAAAATTTGGCTGATTGATTGATTTGACTGGTTTTTCCCCTGTAAGTCGCTTTGGAAAAAAGCGTCTGCCAAATGCATAAATGTAAATGTATATAAATAATGTAAACTCCAAACTTTTCTCTATGTTTTAGAGCAAAAAAAAAGTTAATTTACATAATGAACAGGTGTACATCTACAAACTATCCTTTCAAAGGATGTGAATAACATGAACAAACTGGAAAAAATAAGTGTAATTTTAACAATATTATGTCTCAGTTTATCATTTACACATGTTCATTATAACTTACAGATCACAGTGGATCTATAAACACACAAAACATTTGATAACAGGCAGAATATTGTTAAAATTGTACTTGCTTCTCTTAAAACATCTCAGGTTATTTGCATTTTTTTGCAAAATTATTCTTTGTTTTAATGCAAATACATGAAAATATTTACATTTATAAAGAGAAACATTTGGAGTTGCATTATTTATATGTTATTATGATAGTATTTTACTGGTCTGACCCACTTTAGGCTGAATTGGTCTGAATGTGGAACCTGAACTAAAAGAACTGTTAATATCTTCAGTGTAATTTTTGCATTTCACAAATTTATCCCAAGGGCCAAACTGGATCCTTTTGGCGGGCCGGATTTGGCCCCGGGGCCGCATGTTTGACACCTGTGATGCAGATGTTCATAAAAACTCATCGTAAAGTTGAGGTTTATTATATTAAAAACAGAGAAAACTGAAGGAAAAGTGACTTTTTCAGTCCAATTTCTCATTAATTGAACATAAACCCAGTGTGTCCATCCACTGTCATTGATCCAACTCCATGGGTTTTACTGGGGAATCAATGTTGTAGAAGATGACAGTGTTTCCACTGTAACTATGGAGCCTCTGAACGTCCAAATGGGTCATATCTGATGACCATGAAAAGACGAATAACTATATTTTACCTCAATTATTGACATGTATTGATAGGATTAATAGACCAACAGGTACTAAACAGTTTAGATTAGTAGATAGTTTTGGTCACCAGTGGTTGTTTGGGTCCTTATGGGTTCCGTTCTAGTCAAGGTAAATGTTAAATGTGTAAAACTACAGACAACGTGAAAAAACGGAGGCTTTGTAGTGTAATGAATAGTGTAGTTTTTTGGGGGATTTTTTAGGTTTTAGGTTTAGTGGTTCAGAGGTTATTATATGTTTTAGATCAGTAGATGGTTTTGGTTGCTGGTGGCTGTTTGGGTCTTTATGGGTTAAGGTGTAATATCACTGACAGCTGCTAGGTGTTGCTCCAAAAAGGCCTGGCTCCTTTAGACATGCAATGAATTTCTTGCTACAAATATTCTTTTCCTCCAGGAGTCATTCTAGTCTCATTTGCTTTACTTGGACCATCTTATAATTGTTCTGATGATCCAATCCAAATGCAGACTCCTGGCTTCAGGATGGCTGTCCAAAAACCAAAGGCTCTGTCCAATTCTTATATGAACACAGCTCAGTCAGTGAACCACTCTGGTCAACACTAAAGCAGCTCAACGAGGTCTATTACCGACCATAATGCCTTATTTAGATATAGTAGCCTACTGTAATTTTAATATATTTTGGTACCAAACATATTTTTATAGCTCCTGCAGTGTGTCAAAATTTCAATGTGTCCAATATGACTGATACAGATGGAACTTGACATGTCATTGTAAGTTAACAAAAGCACAATGATTTTATTTATTTTTCTAAATTTCAGGTGCTTGTTCACAGGTGAAAATGAAACCATGAATATTATACACAGTTTCTGCAAGTAGGTACCTCTAAAGCCACCAAAGTAGTACACATTACATCTTTAAATAATTGTTGCCTGTCAAGCAACAGTTATTCTACATTTGTTGCATCTAAGTTTGTTGCTTGACAGGCAACAATTATTCCTTCAAATGTAGATACAACACAGCTATAAACACCATCACCCCAGATGCATTTGGAAGACAAAAAATTAAACTTGACAAATTTAGTTTTAACCCTGTGTCAAAGATCAAGTTGTAATAGAAGAATAAGGAATATAAGGTAATATTTAAATACTGATCTATAATTAACCCATAAAGACCCAGTGTGACTTTTGTGTCAGTTCCCAAATAATTTTTTCTCTCTATTTAACCTTTCCTAAGTGATTTATCACCATTTATTATAATACTATCCTTTGAATTTTGCATTTTTTTCCAGAGAAAATCATCTATTTTCCTGTAGTTAATTGACTGAGCTTTTATGAACATCTTCATAATCAGAGTAAAGTCAAAGGTTATTGTGTCAGAACAGAAAAAAACACTGTAGAAAAGGCTTTTTCAGTAAAATATAGCATTAATTGAACATAAACCCAGTGTTTCCATCCACTGTCACTGATCTAACTCCATGGGTTTGACTCGTGAATCAATGTTGTAGAAGATGACAGTGTTTCCACGGTAACTCCAAACGTCCAAATGGGTCATATCTGATGACCATGAGCAGATGAAGAACTGTATTTTACACCAGTTATTGACATGGTATGGTAGGTGTAGGATAGGATTCGTGGATCAACAGTTTAGATCAGTGGATGCTTCTGGTCAATGGTGGATGTTTGGGTCTTAATGGGTTTAAGTCTAATTTTGCTTCACAGACCAAACAGGAACAACAAATGCAGCAAGAGAATTACATTAACCCTTTAACGCCAAATGTATCATATTTGATACATGAGATTTGAAGCCCTCTACATGATCAGTGGGATATTTTTTTCTTGAAAAACCTGACGTATACAAATAGATACATGCAATACACAGATAATCCACCAGGGGGGAGGAATTCGTTCAGTAGAGGCCTTTCCAGTGACACTACAAGACTGTCATTAATGAGGAAGGAGGAAGAACTGGGACTATTTAGAAAAGGAATTAACAATTTATTAGACGTGTTTGTTACCTCCGCCAAGGAGGTGGTTTTCATTGGGATTTGTCTGTTTGTTTGTTAGCCAAGATAACTCTAAAAAGTCATGGACGGATTTGGGTGAAATTTTCAGGAAATGTTGATACTGACACAAGGAAGAAATGATTATATTTTGGTGGTGATTGGGGGGACAGGGGAGGGGGGGGGGTTTGAATTTATTTGTCTGTCTGTTAGCAAGATAACTCAAAAAGTTACAGAGGGATTTTGATGAAATCTTCAGGAAATGTTGATAGTGGCACAAGGAACGAATTACATTTTAGTGGTGATGGGGGGTGATCTGCCTTGGCCGAGTGCTTTTTTAGATTTATTTTATGGTTTTGTTTGTTCAAAAATAATAATATTTGAGCATTGAGACCCGATGACTCAAATATGATGCAAAATTAAAACTCATATATTGAAATTGATATGTGAAAAAAAATTGTTTTTTTCTTTTTGGTTGTTCAGAAGGACCAATAAAAGCTCCAGTTTCAAAGAACTGGAAGTTTCTGTCAATGATTTAATGGTTCAGGCTTTACAGGGTTAATAAAAAAAAAAAAAAAAAAAAAAAGAAACCAGTGGGGCTCTGACTGTGTAAGCATTTGCAGTCAGAACTGGTACCAGTATGAAATAATCCCCATGATAATGCGGTGGTTGGAGGTGGGAGAATCATTCCAGCCACTCAGTATCCATTTGTTCTCTGGCTGAGAGTGAGAGCGGTGCATGTGCAGCCGAGCAGCCACATCAACATTAGCGTTGCTGCACCCTTGTCTATGTGGGTGTCTGAAATACAGTGTGTGTGGGAGGAAGTAGGTAGGTGGGGGGAGCAAGCACATAATCGAGCCAGAAGTCAGGTACAGCTTCAAACTGTTGATGATAAAGTCAGCTCTCCTCTGTCACTGCACTTCCTCTCACCAGGCAGCCGTTTTCACTTCTGCACAGCACTGTGTATTTTCGCCTTAAATCTTTCCATCTGTGCTCAGGGCCTTTTCTGCTCCTTGGCTAAACGCTGATCACTCTCTGTAATCTATGTTTTCAACTTGTCCTCCGGAAGTCTTTGTTTGACAGCTACACACCCACCCCAACCAACCACCCAGCCTCCTCCTCTCTGCCTCGCCACTTTCATAGTGCATCTTCTCTCTCTCATTTGCATTTGTTCCGCTTCCTCGTGACAAGGAACAGTTCATGTCAAAGAGCTGCGAGAGGAAAATCAGATTGAGGTGGAACCAGCGGCCCGGATGACAGGACCAACTGAAAGGAGCAGGTACTCTGAGGACTCACACAGGGCTGTTTGTGGACGACTGGAGAGTTGTTAAAATGTAAAGCAACAAGGTAAGTAACTGCTGCTGGATTGTTTTTACATTTTCTGTTTATTCTGAACTGTTTACTGGAGTTGTGGCCGAGTTACAGCATGTTCTGTTTTCGTATAGTGTTGTTGTTACCTTAACTGTGTGATGACAACACCACCAAATATTTCCTCTTTCTAAATGTTCCCTTTAAAAAGTCAGAGCAAGGCTTGAAAACAGACTAAAACACAACACAAGAGGAGGCAACATATGCAAAATTAGCAGACTATTGCTTAAAATTAAAGGACAAAAATATTTAAATAAAAGTGCAACCCTTTTTGACTGAAGCTGATGTTAAAGTTGACCTCTTTTTTTCACCCAACCAGCACATACTTAAAACTGAGGTGACCGTAGAAAGACATCACTCTTAATAATTCATAAGTCCACACTACAGCTCTATTTTTGCAGCATGTGGGCCATTATGACATATTTACATAGCTGTAAGGAAGCGAAAGCAGCTCACACTGAGGGCATACGTGTAAGTTGATAATGGCAAAAGACAAAAATCCAGTCAGTTCACAGAGCACCTGATTGAATATGAGCAGAAACAAAACTTTCCCCAGTTAACAGCACCACAAAAAAGTATCTAACGTGGGTGTGCTCATGCTGTACAACCAACAAAGAGTGTGTTCCATGCCAGCTGTACTTCTGTGGGTGAAGTTACAAATTTACAAAATGACATGAAGAAGCAGCATCGTAGAAACAGGAAATGAAATTTGCATGCTCTAATATCAAGCGCTTGATCTGTTCACATAATGTGGGCTTGCACTTTGATTAGATCATTGCACAAATGTGTACTTCTACGATAAAAAGTACAGCCACCACAGGCTCCTGTGAACATCAAGGGCATGTCTACTAATTGGTGCAGACAGGTGACAGAGGCAACAGCTAATGTCAGTCGACACATTTCATTTGGGGAAATAAAAAGCTCTGATACTCACACAGTCTTTCACTGATGAGTGTCTGATCTCACTGCCTCATCCCTCTGCTGTTGTGAGTCACATCACTCCCTTCTTTTATCTACTGTGAATACATAGATTTATCTGCGTTTCTGACTCATATAGTTCCACTGCACAGGTACAAAGCAAAATATGAAAAGGCATTTGTGAGTATTTCTGCATCATTAGCTCTGATTGTTCTTGGCATTGAATATTATCTCTCAGGTACAGATATGAGCAAGAGATATGGTTTTATTTTGGTGCTGCATAATTGCTGGCATCATTACAAACATATCTCCCTGGATTTTATCAACATGAAAAACAAAACTGGATCCTTCTTTTATTAGCCATCTGTCCCAATGACTACTGCATCTGCCATCATTAACTGCTTTAATACATTTCTCCACAGCAACACCAGAAATAAATCTATATATTTTTAACACCTAGACCTCAGAAATGTTCACATTCAAATAGACCTACCTGCCCCTTTGCAAGATGAGGCAAAGTAGAGGTCTAATGCAAACTGTTCTTATCTTACAGGTAATTAGAGACCTGGCACTGGTACATCACGACAGCAGCAGTGTTACCATGGAGACTGGCAAGCCAGGATTGGTGAGCGCTCCAGTGCACATCAGCTCCATTGCAGCGCAGACAGAGAAAAGGATGGACATCCAGGCCCCGCTGACGGCTGTTTACATCCACACAGTGCCTGCTTTACCAGCGCAGCCTTTCCCTCAGCCTCCTGCGGCCGCTCGGGAGTCTCCCGCGCTCCATCTGGCCATGCCGCCGCTCTACTCCAAAGAGACACTTCCTTTTTTGACTCTTCACATTGCCGGTGGGCTGCAGTCTCAGCCAGGATTGAGTCTGGCAGCCGCTGCTCCTGCAGCCAGACCTAAATCGGCAGGAAAACATGTGTGTCCTCATTGTGGACGGGACTGCATGAAACCCAGCGTCTTAGAGAAACATCTCCGCTGTCACACTGGGGAGAGGCCCTACCCCTGTACTGTTTGTGGAGTTTCTTTCAAAACTCAAAGCAACCTCTACAAACATAAGCGCACTCAGGCTCATGCACGCCTGTCGTCTGAGTCTGAGCAGAGCAGCCAGGGAAGCCTAGACAGCATATCCAACTCCAGAGAGACATATACCTCCAGTTTGTCTGTGGAGGAGCCTGGCTGCCTGGAAAAGGATGCCTCTCTACCTGCTGCTGAGATCTCCAGTCCAACCAGTACAACAAAGGTCTGCTCTGGAAAGACACCAGGCTCCACTAGTGAGCAAAACGAGTTGACCCCTATAGGTCAAAATCCAGGGCCACATGAAAAGCCAACGAGGGATGATGAAAAACAGAAAAAGGAAAATGAAAATTCTCCTCTACCCGCAAATCGACATCTTCCCCTCCAGAGGCAAGAGGCTACTCTCTTCTCTAAGCAATGGGAAAGTTCAGTATCAAGAGGAAAATCACAAAGCCATGAAAGCACCGACTCAGGATTCAGTGAAATCAGTGACCACTACCCCAGCCCCAGCAGTGTTTTACCTGACCACAGTATGGATTCATTAACCGAGTCAACCAAGGAGCATCTTTTAGAAACCTCTGACACACATTCAGAACCTGGCCAAATTAACCAGGATTCAAAAGACAATGCACGGGAGCAGGAGCAGAAGATATTGGAGGAGCGAATATCCAAACTGATTTCACAGAATTCAGCTGTTGTGGAGGACAAACAGCTGGAAAATGTGAGGCCGCGAAAGACAGTCCTGTCAAAGCAAGGTAGCATTGACCTTCCGATGCCCTACACCTACAAGGACTCCTTCCACTTCGACATGAGGATCAATAAAACGCAAAATGTTGGGTTACAAAGGAATAAGAAGCCTGGTTTTTACAACTCAGTGCCAACACAACACTCTGTGACTATGGAGCATGCACCCCTAACACGCAGCAACTCCCTCCCATTTAGCGTCACCCTCCTGCAGCCTGAGAAAAGCAGCCCAACCACCCCCTATCAGAGTGATTATGTAACACTCGTCCGACGGGGAAGCTCCGGCCAAATCAATCCAACAGGTTTTGCGATTAAGCCTGTGAACCAGCAGTCATCTACGCACCGCCCACTGGTCCGGCAGACAGCCGTAGACTGTAACCACGCAACAGACGGTCTCTTCAAGAATTCATCTGTGGAGGAGGCGTGCACCAGCAGTCTCAGCTGCGATGGTGGCGATGGTGACATTTGTGGAGAGCCAAGCAACAGAAAGTTCCGGAGGAAGAAGGCACAGAAGTTTGCCTACAACAAGTGGTACATGTATGGTGGAGGGACATTTAAAAAGCTCTATGATGACAGAGGAGGCGATAGCGGTGTTGTCAAAGGCAGGAAATCTTTAACAACCCCAGAGCATGAAGTTATTCAGGGTCTACAAAAAAGACTGTCAGCAGGGCATAAAGAGACAGGAACAATAACAGGATCAGTGCAAAACTTCACAAGCAATACAGCAACGGTGTGTCATCCAGGCTGCCCTCCTAACAGACCTCCCCCTGTGCCTGGAGTCGAATTTAATCTAAAAAGTGCCCAGTTTCATTCATCATGCAGTTCCCTCAGGATGCCACTCAGGAGAAATCTATCTTTGTCAACACTGCCGTTATCTTCTATTGGATCGCTGGTTACCCACACCACAGACAGCATAAGTAGAACAGAGGCAGGGAGAGTGATTAATGAAGGAAAACATACTGACTCCACCTCGCAGCTTGGCGGAGCCCATATTCCCTCAGACAGAAAAAAGCAGAGAACTGATGACAAAATCATTTGCCCTCAGGAGATGGAGACTGACCCAAACACACTGACTCATCCTCCTCCCTCTGTCACTGCCGGCGTTCCTCAGCAAGAGACAAAACTCACTTACATCAACATTCAAACAAATCAAAACCATGCTCAGCTTAAAGCGGCTCTCTTTCCTGCTTGTATAATCAATGCAAATGCACCATCTGTTAGCACCTCACCAGCTACTTCCATACCCACTGCTGCCAAAACCAGCTTCCTACCCAAGTACCAGCTAAAGCTACCAAATGCTTCAGAATCTGATTCAAATCCATCATTACAAGTTGGGGATAAACTGACAGGAAGTGATGGCAGCAGCAATTTCACCTCTGTCCTGCCTAGCACGGTGAAAACTTTACCTTCGGCCACAATATCTGAAAAGCAGTGCAGTGACCCCATCAATTCACCTTTGATTCAGCCTTGTACATCACTTTTCAGCTCTACACAACTCATCTTGCCTTCTGCAGCCACAACCCCTTCTTGTCAGGCAGATACACCAGGACTGAGTCAAAAGGTAACCTCCAGTCCAGCTGTAGCACACAAGCTTTTTGCAGCACCCACAAAAACCACAGCCTGCTTGCATAATTACCAGGCAGGGTTATGCAGTACTATGACGGAAAATCCATCCATGAAAACCACTGTGCAGATACTCAAACCTGTTGCACTTGAGGCTGAGAACACTGCTACATCCACTATAACCACAGAACACAATCAGTCTCAACCTGCTGCTAGCACAGGTTTTTCACAAGCTCAGCAACATCTTCCTCCACATATAAATGCCTCAACATCATCATCAGGCCATCCCAGCCAGTTGGATGGAGTGACCACCTGCTCAAATAGTCCATTAATACCATGTCACATCGTTCCATTTGACTCGGGGCAGCCAGTCGCTCAGAACGTGTTTCATGTTCACACGGCAGATCTGCAGATTTGCTTGCAGATCATATCCGACGAGCAGCTGGCTCTTATTGAACCCCAGATTGAGAGGCAAGCAGGTAGCAGCCTCTCACAGACGTGTGAGATGGAAGTCACGGCAGGAGGCACGCAAAATAAAGCACAAAGCTTTGACACCACTCAAAGTACTAATGAAGAAAGGGACTGTGAACAGCTTGGACTTCAAAGGGAAATAAACCAAAGCAAGTCTCTACCCACACTTAACATGGACAACATAAAACCTCCGATGTCTGTTAGTTTTGAAAATGCGCAGCCAAATATCCCCATGACTCAGGCCACAGCTGAATCTGAGTCTCCTGAAGGTCCAGCCTTGTCAATACGCCCACACAAATACAGCCATATAAACATGGACGCAGAGCCACGTAACTATGCAGGAGAAGTTATGTCAACTGTGGCTTCTCTCAAAGGTGTAAAGGCAGGAAGAAGCCAAACTTCAGAGCAGGAACATGCCCCTCCTGTGAACTGTTCTGATGAGGAGCAGCTTTTGCCAGACGGAAGGGTTAGCCAAGGTGAACTGATCCCTCAAACACCATCCGGCCAACACAAGCTCTGCCCTGAAAACATGACCTGTGTGTCTTTTAGCTCAGAGGAAAAGTGTAACAGTGAATTATCCGTTGAAGAAAGCCAACCCAAACCTAGAAATCAAGGAAGCCTATGTTCTGTGAGCAAAATGAAAACTGTGGTACACCAAAGCAGCATGTCCGAAAACGAAGAAGCCCGTTCGTTTGTGCAGGTCAGACCTGGGCAGGCCTTCAGCATTCCGTGTACCAACGAACATTCCAGGTCAGCTTCCTCGTTTTCCATCAGTAATGGCAGAACTCCAAGACAATTGAACACACAAGCCTTGATTTACAGCATCAGTCCTGTGGAATGCACTTTATCTGAGACTTTGAATTCATCCAAACATGTAAACACTGGATATGAGGAGGTTTTGGACAGCCCCGCCCCTTCACAGGAAATAAACCTCGGTAAATCAGAGGATGTTATCAGCTTGGCTCCATCAGAGCAACAACCTGCTCAGGTTACTTCAGCGTCTGGCAGCATCCAGGTGGAAGTTCCCAAAGATGTCCCAGCAGAGCTAAAAACTGTTCCAAACCCCAGCACAGGTACAGAAAGATTTTTATTACATCAATAATTCCTTTTTCAGATTGCAGGGTGCACAGGTCTTTGTTTAAAGTGTAAAGTTTTGTCCTCTAATTAACCATACTAGATTTACTATCAGATGTAAGGTTGAAATTCTTAGTAACTGGCATCAGTTTGCATACGTTCTCATTTGTTGTTCAGTTTAGAACAACATAAAAAAACATTGTCTATTTAGATCCATTACAGACAGGAGAATGAAGAGTCAATGTAAACACCAGGGAACCGTTTATGACACCACATGGTTTCACTCAAACTGTGGGAGTTTCACTGTGGAAAAAGCTGAATTGCAATTAAGAAAAAGTAGGAAACTGCTCTGGTGAGACAGATCCTTTGGGCTTCAGGTTCACAGTTTGATTAATCTAATTTTAGGTGGAAATACTCCAGTGAAATGAACATTATATTGCAAGAATGACAGCATTTTAATTTCCTGTTTTGCACAAAAGCTCTGCACCTTAATTCATTCACTTTTACACTTTTCATGAAACTTTTTAACTTTTTTTTCACTCTCTTTCATTCTCTTTTCATGGAACCTGAGGAGAAACTTGAGATTACAGGATAAAGTAGAAAAACTGTGAAGACAAATACATTTTTTCCACTTTATTTGAAAGAGATAACAATTGTATACTTTCTGTTTAGTACATCACTAAAACATATTCTAAACGACATTACTGAAAACACCCTTTACTGGGCCAGGGGTGACTACACTGATTATTAATAGGCTGGTAATTAATTTCTACTTCATTACTGTACGTTTTGTTCATTGATATTGATTGATATTCTTAATAAATGTGTTTATTATATTGACTTAACTGAATTTAATCAAACTACTAATGTCTGCTGATATCTGTGGATCAGATACAACTGGTAGCCACTGTTCACAAAGGAGTCACTAAATATGGTTTTGTTTATAGTTCATTCTATTATGATAAATCAGCTTTCTTAGATTTATCCATACTTAAGTCTTGCCTCATACATTGATGATCATGTTGACTGATTGATTGATTGTATTTATTTCGAATATGAATGTCAAAACAGAAGAAAATAAACACTTAAACATAAGACATATAATACATATGTTGCATATGATGCAAATTAATGCTTGTCACTATTGTATTTTGTTAGATATTTACATTTTTTCTCAGGATTAACCAAAAGTATTTATTTATTTATTTATTTTTTTTTTTACTAATATTCCTGAAGGGTGTGTACCAGGGGTTGGCAACCTGTGGCTCCAGGGCCACATTTGGCTCTTGGGCTTTTTTCCAGTGGCTCAATGTGGCTTTATCAAAAACCATATGGAAATGAATAAAACTTTTTTTTTGTACACATTTTGCCATTATAATGAAACTATTCAACTGTTATGCAGCTGTAAAAATGTAGACTCTACTCCAAATGAATTAAAAAAAATAGTAATAGTAGCAAAAGCAGACAAGTTTTTCATTTTATAACACTAAAAGTATTCATCTGTATTTCTGATTGCAAAGAAAGCCTTCATTTTTTTTTTTTTTTTCTTTCCTGGGCCAAAGCCGAATATGAGTCTTTATTCAAGACTCATACTGTATTCAGTCAACACTGTGGTAAATCCATTTATATGATGATGTGCAAAAGCCAACTGTAGACTCATCAGTGCTCTTTGTATCACACTGTTAGATGACAGTCAAACAGAAATCACCGTTTCATGCTCTACTGCTCTACTCACATCTACTAACTACAGTACAACAAACAGTAATTTCATTCCTTTTGTTTACACAGTGTAAAAATGTAATAAAAAAAAAAAGTCAAAAAGAACAAAAAATACTGGTGACAACAAAACCAATCAAATGATCTCACTCAAACGTACAAACAAAAGGACAAAAAAATTTAAGAAAATAGAAACTGAGAAATTCATAACAGACATATGAGACAAAAATGTAATAAGTGATTTTTTTTTGTTTGTTTGTTTGTTTTTTCCTAAACCCACCACCACCACCCCTCTTCGGAGGACAACTTTATTTTTTACTTACAGCTCGTGTTTAATTAACAATCTCCAACTTCATATTCTCATGTTCATTCATTCTATATACACAGAGGGAGGGCTCATAATGACAAAAGTGTACAGGCAAAGGGCAGGAAAGCCTTCACTTACCAGTTGATTTTTGCTGCAAAACAAAAATAATGACAAATATATTTGTTTTCTTTAGTTTTGTTATTTCTTTGTAGTTCTGTAAATGCATTAAAACTTAGATTTTTTTTTTTTTTAATTGATTTTATTTAGAATATGGAATGATACAAGCTTCCTGATTGCTACTAACTGACTTCTTTGCACAACATAATATAGAAATGAAAATTCAAGGAAGCATAAAATAATAATACACACAAAAAGAAAGAGAAACAAATGTGTTTTCTAAATTTAAAATTTATTTAAAGATTTATTCTCCACATATTCTGTACAAACTAACCCTAAAGAGCTTCTTAAACAGTCACCAGTTTGGGGAAAGGCAACTTTTGGCTCCAGACAGTTTTGTTTTTCTTTTTCTGTCCTAAAATGGCTCCTTAGATTTAAAAGGTTGCCGATCCATGGTGTATATGATTGATTTTCCACAGCATGTTTATTTATAATTAATGTGGGCTACATGTACTCTGTCGAATGTGGACATAAACACAGTAAAACCAAAACTAAAACTACTTCACACCGTTATTATTTTCATTTTTGTCAGTCTGCTAAGAAGTGTGACAACTAAATAACTGTCCTAATATTATGTCCTAACATTAATGCATGTGGTAAAACAGGAGGATATTTAACGTTTTAACTTCAATGTGACAGAAATCTATTTTTACCACAAGATGGCAGTAAATAATCACAGTTTTGCAGAGAATGGCTTTATGATGCTGATGAATTCCCTAAAATTCCAGAGTTAATATGAATGAATGAATGATTTTTTTATTTTTATTTTTTTTTTCTGTTATGCTCAGAACACATACACTACAAACAAAAAGTTAAGGATATTTGTTTTCTTTCTTTTTTTTTTTTTTTTGGTCTTTTTTTTTTGTGTGGCATTTTTGCCATTTGTAAATAAAACTGTCGGGTCATTAAAAAAATGTGTTTCAATTCAATTCACACATAAAAAAAGTAAAAAGCGCTGTATAAGAATCCCAACTGAAAAATATCCTTAACTTTTTGTTTGTAGTGTATAAAGAACATACAGATGACACAATTGGTAACTGAAAAATGAAGAAGTTGAAGCCAGAGGGTTATTTCTGCTTCTCCCATCTTATGAATTACGTGAAGTTGCAGCAAATAAAACATGAACACAAATGTATCTACATTCAGTTTCTTAAGTCACTAGTCTCTTTTCCATTGGACATCTGCTCAAAACTTTACCGATATTTATTAAATGTCGAAAAAACAGAAGTGCGTAACGTCAGTTTTTCCATTAAATCACAAATGTGATGATTTGTTTATTTATTATTGTGAAATGACACGAGAAGTCATTCCATAAACATGGCGACGAATGTAAATATGGTGTTGATTTACAGATATATTCATAATTATCATATACCGACACATGTTTCTTCTTCTTCTTCGCTTGTTGTAACGTACGTCAACATCTGTTTTTTTAATTCACCTGACTCTAGTTGCAAAAAAAGGTCTTTCCATTGCAGTTTTGCATGATATTACCATTTGCACGACGCCCAAAAAACTTTTTATCGAGAAATGAGACTTTTGGTGAAATTATCATTTTTCCATTAGGTAAATTTTTATGTGCAAGTTAATTTGTAATTAATTTGAGGGTCAGTGGAAAAGCGACTACTTAGAGATTATTTTACCTTTATAGGCCTTGAGAATTTGACAAATTAAAGTTTTTTTTAAAACTTGATGAGCTACGCAATTTCAATTCACCATGTAACTGATTCCATAATTTGACACGTGTAACAGAAACAGCCATATTTAATATTTGTTTGTACTTTACATGTTTCAAACACAAACAACCCTCTTAAATTATAATTCTCTTCTCTTAGTTAAAAAAAATGAATAAAAACAGGAAGACTTTTGTTCTTAGCACGAAAAAATTTTTCCATTGTTTTTAAATATACAATATTAGGAAGGTATGAAGGTATGAATATGAAGGTATGTTTGGCCTTTCTAACAAATCCACTTACTTTCATTGAATCAGAACAATAATTATACTAAATTTGTGTATTTCTGTGGCAAACAAATCACTCCTTAATCTACATTCAGTTTTTTAAGTCACTTAGAGATTATTTTACCTTGGTAGGCCTTGAGAATTTTAAAACTCGACAACAAGCTACACAATTTCAATTCATCATTCATTTGATTTCATAATTTGACACCTATAACAGAAATACTGCCATATTTATTAAAATTTGTTTGTACTTTACATGTTTCAAACACAAAAAACCCTCTTAAATTTTAATTCCCTTCTCTTAATTAAAAAAAAGTTGAATACAAACAGGAAGACTTTTGTTCTTAGCACAAAAAATAATTTCTATTGTTTTTAAATATACAATATCAGGAAAGTATGAAGGTATAAATACACTACAAACAAAAAGTTTAGGATATTTCTTTTTTTTTTTTTTTTTTTTATTTTGTTGCCATTTTTGCCATTTGTAAATAAAACTATGTCTGATCATTAAAAAAATGTGTTTCAATTCAATTCACACAAAAAAAGTCAAAAGTGCTGTGCAAGAATCCCAACTGAAAAAAATAGCCCAAAAATGTAAAATATCCTTAACTTTTTGTTTGAAGCGTATGAAGGTATGTTTGGCATTTCTAACAAATCCACTCAATTTCACGGCATCTGAATGATAATAATAGAGTGAAACTATTAAATTTGTGGATCCAAAATCTTTCTGTGGCAAATAAATCACACCTTAAAGTCCATGTGGCTTTAATTTAGGATATTATTGTTTTTATTTCTGTGACATGCAGGTTGCCCACAGGGCCTCCATTCTGTATGCAAACAGGTCATATGATCCCCTTCACAACCCCAAACACCAGTTTATGCACTCTTGAAGTAAAAATAGGTGAGGATTAGAGACTGTAACGAAGTCAAAAGGCCATAGAGAAAAGAAGATAAACACCAGAGCTGCGACTCTGGTGACCTCTACCCACCGCCTCCTGGCTGAACTGAAATAACAGCAGATCAGAAGCTTGTCCTGTAAATACGTCTCACTGACACCTTACTTCATCTGCACAGAAGGACTGGAGATTACCTTAGCGAAAATGTAGTTTTCCAGCTGATTCTTGTTACTGCTCCCAGGTGTGAAGACAAGAGGAGGAAAAAGTACAAACATTTTGTATAAAAGTAGACGTAGAGATACTTCTAAAAAAAAAAAAAAAAAAGAAAGAAAAAAAGAGTAGAGTTTTGTGTAAAACCAAAACATGAGTCAACTGGTGAGTTAACGACATGCACAATACCATAATTTACCATAAATATTTAAGGCCGATCAATATCATTTCAGGTTTAGCCTGTAAAGACCCAGTGCTACTTTTGTGGCAGTTCCCAAACAGATTTTTCCTCCATATTTAACATTTCTTACATAATTTATTGCCATTTATTGTAATATTGTCTTCTTTATTTGGTGCATTTTCAGCAAAAATCAGGTATTTTCAGATATTTAATTCACTGATCATGTAGCTGTTCATAAAAGCTGAGCGTAAATTCAAAGGTTAATATATCAAAATAGAGAAAACTGCAGAAAAAGTGACTTTTTCAGTAAAATATATCATTAAATAAACATAAAACAAGTGTGTCCATCCACTGTCATTGATCCAACTCCATGGGTTTTACTGGTGAATCAGTTGTAGCAGATAACAGTGTTTCCATGGTAACTACGGAGCCTCTGAACGTCCAAATGGGTCATATCTGATGACCACGAAAAGATGAACTGTATTTTGCACCAATTATTTCAGCATATTAATAATTTTAGAAGTTTATTAGTGATTAAACATTGTAGATAAGTAGATGGTTTTGGTCACCAGTACATTTTCTATTATTATTCTGAGATTAAATCAGAATTCTGATTTTAATCTCAGAATTCAGCCTTTTTTCTCAGAATAATAAGAAAAATGTATATTGGACTTTTTTTTTTTTTCTCCAGTGGCCCTAATCCTCTTCCTTATTTTACTACTGTCAAACAACTTATACAAAATAAATAAAATCAATAAAAATAACAGTTGTACTTTCTACTTTTTCCTCTAATCTCTGGATCTAGACTCTTTATTTACAGAAGAGGATTAGGGCCACTGAAAAAAAGGTCCAATATATATATTCTTTATTATTCTGTGAAAAAAACGTCAGAATTCTGAATTTAAGATTAAAGTCAGAATTCTGCGAAAAAAGTAAGAATTCTGACTTTAATCTCAGAATTCTGACTTTTTTTTCTCAGAATAAGACAAAAATATATATTGGACCTTTTTTTTCCAGTGGCCCTAATCCTCTTCCGTACTTTACTACTATCAAACAACTTATATAAAATAAATAAAAATAATAAAAATAAAAGCTCTATTTTCTACTTTATCCTCTAATCTCTGGATCTACACTCTTTACTGTTGTCAAACAATTTATATTTATAATATGTGAAACTAAAGACCCTTAATTTACAAAGATGATGCAGTATTTGCTTCACCAACAATATGAGCCTATATATTTACTTCCTGTTTCTACAATAGTAGAGTTGAGAGTGACGTCAGTACATATGAGAGTAGATTAATAAAGTGTAAATACAATAATGAACCAATATTTTTGTTTTATTTTCCTGCTCATTATTTTTACCATTTCCTGTGAGGGTTTGTTGCAGAAAAAGAAACAGCTTTCAAACAAATTCCATCTTCTCTTACTCCATTTGTCTTCAAATATCACTTTAATCTCTGAATGTTCAGAGGATATGTAGTTTATAGACAATGGGTGACTTTGGGATGAAAGAATTAGTCAAAATCTGAAAATCATGTTCACTTATCCCTTTGGAATGAATGTGTCTGGATCTGTCTCCAGTTTCCTGAAGGGGCAACACAAAAAAAACAACATCACACCAAAACCAGAAACCAGACTCTCCAGCGAACGTTAGAATCCAACTCAGTTTTTGTTCAGCGGTTACATCAGTGTTCATCAGCAGAACTTCACCTCTGAGATTATGAACTGAAAACATCTGAGGTTCCCTTATTTGCATCAGTATGTTTTGCTTTAACAGTAGAAATGTCAAATGAACAGAACAGATTCCAACACAAACCTCACACACATATTTAACCCTTAAAGACCCAGTGCTATTTTTGTGGCAGTTCCCAAATGATTTTTTTCCTCTATATTTAACCTTTCCTAAGTGATTTATCAGCACTCAGTATTATTTTATCCACTGTATTGTGCATTTTTTCATTGAAAATTATATATTTTCCCATATTTAATGTACTGATTATGTAAATGTTCATTAAAACTCAGATTATAGTTGAGGGTTATTATATCAAAAAGAAAAAAATGAAGGAAAATATTATTTTTCTGCAAAATCTCTCATTAACTGATCATAAACCCAGTGTGTCCATCCACTGTCATTGATCCAACTCCATGAGTTTTACTGGTGAATCAATGTTGTAGAAGATGACGGTGTTTCCACAGTAACTACGGAACCTCTGAACGTCCAAATGGGTCATATCTGATGACCATGAAAAGATGAAGAACTGTATTTTACACCAATTATATTATATAATTGTATTTTACTGATTGATTGATTGATTGATTGATTGATTGATTGATGGGTCTTTATGTGTTAAGTTAAACTAAGATAAGGTAAGGTAAGGTAAGATAAGGTAAGATCATAGGCTCCGTAGTTACCGTGGAAACACCATCATCTTCTACAACATTGATTCACCAGTAAAACCCATGGAGTTGGATCAATGACAGTGGATGGACACACTGGGTTTATGATCAGGTAATGACAGATTGGACTAAAAAGTCATTTTTTCTTCAGTTTTCTGTGTTTCTGATATAATAACCATTAAATGTACTCTGACCTTTTTTGGAACATCTTCATGATCAGTGAATTAAATATAGGAAAATACACGAGTTTCACTGAAAAAACACAAAACAAACAGGATAATATTACAATAAATGGTAATAAATCACTTAGGAAAGGTTAAATATAGAGAAAAATTCACTTAGGAACTGCCGCAAAAGTCACACTGGGTCTTTATGAGTTAAGGAGAATGGATGGAGCAGTTTGTTGAACAATCAAATAATCTCTACTAATTCAAAGTTTAGGGTCAGTTTATATCCTACTGAGATAAAAGCAGCTTTAATCAAAGTCTTGCACAGTTAACCATATTTGTTCATGTGTACATCATAAGAATGTCATGTATTTATGTCATGCACTTTTCCCATACATACATTTTTCTTTCTTTCTTTCTTTTTTTTTTTCTTTTTCTTGTTTGGTGTGCTATACATACTTGGTCGCTAATAATATTAATAACTCTACATGTCCATATCTTGCGTGTAGGATGTAATTATGAATAAACAGATTTGTCTGCTATCAGGCAAATTTCTCTCTCTCTCTCTCTCTGCTTTTATTATTTTATTTAGTAATTTTTTATCCATTTATTTATTATGTTTTTTGTACTATAAGTACTTTGCTATTTTTTATTACTATCATCAAGTATGTCATGTAGGACTAGGGATGGGAGGGTGAGGGGGTGGGAAAAATGGGACATGTTTAATGCCTCTGAAATTTAATATTCAAATGTTCAATGTAATTTAAATCTGCACCAAAAAATGATAAATATGTAAAAAATAAAAATAAAATTAAAAAAAAGAGTAATGAATCCCTTGTGAAAGTAACAGTACTGACAGTATTTATTTTGACATGCACCATTTACGTTCCCAACTGTTTTTGTCTCGTGACCCCATTTTAACATCACAAATTTCTGGCGACCCCAGACATTCAAAACTGAGACTTTTTTTTTTAAATTTTTTTGCTAAAATCAAATTGTTTTTGATCATGTAATAGTTTGCAAATAAACATTAATTTTAGATGACATTTTGGCTATATAATGTAAATTTTTATCAGTAAGTTTTAATTTTTTATCAATTCAGTGCTTCAGTTTCAGCCTCAGCGTTTGTCATGTCTTTTATGTCTCTCTCAACTCACCATATATTTTTTATTAGTAAGTTTGTTTTGGTTTGGTTTTTTTTGTCTTTTTTTTTTTTTTAGCTATTACTAGAAATTTCAGATGACCCCATTTGAATTTCAGGCAACCCCACGTGGGGTCCCAACCCCAAGGTTGAAAAACACTGATTTATGCACATCCTATTTTGAAGTTTATACTTTTGTCCAAAGGTACAGGTTTACATTTAGGGCATATAGAGTTAAAACACGCTGAATGATCTTTTCTTAGGAGGGTAAAATAACACTGTGGATCCTGGCATCCTAAAGAAAACCACTGCTTATTGTTTGCTTCTCCCCCCCTGAGGGTTTATAGATGGAGACTCCCCGACTGGACGTGCAGCCCAGGAGGAGCAGCAGACACAGGGAGATGGAGGAGGTGGAGGAGATGGAGGTGATGGAGGAGATGGAGGTGATGGAGGTGATGGAGGGGCCCCGGGGCGTCCAGACTGTGCAGACCAGAGGCCACAGCAGAACCAGGAGGTCAGACAGAATCATCAACAATGCATAGAAGGACATGGGAGTGGAACAGAGGACAAGAACGGAGGACTGAAGTCAGACAGCTGCACATACATCCTGTTAGCAGATCTGATCAAACCAGAGGTGAGACGGAATGATTTACTGCTGTTTAATGGAGAAGATAAACGTGTGTATGGAAGGTGGTGTGTATTTAATGACTAAAGCATGAGTGTTTCTAAAAACTTCCATGTTTATTTTCAGATGTGGAGGCATTTCAGTTTAGAATTGTCAGACTGGGCAGAAGGAGAACAGCTTTAACACTGTTAAATACACTGATCTACTACTGAAGTCAAACACCTCCAAAATAAAAGTGGTGACATTTGACCACATGTGAGACACTGATAAAGGAAAATCCAGTCCTAAATGCTGGTTGGCTGAAGTTTCTAAGAAGTATAACTCATTCTCTTGTTAATTCTCAAATTTCTCATTTTGACCTAAGACTGTATCTGGGGTCAAAATGTGAAAGTTGAGAATTAATGATAGAATGGGTTTAACTCCAAAGGAATATTAGTGTCAGATCTACCAGATCTACTTCAAACACTGTCTGCACATGACAATACATTGACTTTACAGGTTCTATCAGTGGAACATTTATAAACCTATTTTATAAATGAACATAAACCAACATAACACTTTATCATATACCTTGAAAACATCAGCAAACCAGCACTTTGGTTGTTTGTTTTACAATTAATTGGATTTAAATATATAACATTTAGCACATTTAATCTCTGAGGCAGATCATTTCTAAAAAAAAAAAAAAAAAGTTAAAAAACGGTATTATGCCGGCAGCAGGGGTGCCAAAAAGAATACTGTAAAATAATTGAAAATGACCATCTCATAAAAATACAGTAATGTTCCATGATTAAAATACAGTTTTTTGCCCTAACATTACATGAGATTTTGCTTTTTTTTTTTTTTTTTTTTTTTTTTTTTTTACTTTTTAATGTTTAATAAAGAATATTTACATATATTAAAACAATCAAATTACCTATAAATATTTATATATAAATAATTTTCAATGAGACTCAGTTGTACAATCCACTGATAAAAACTGTATTTGGACAGTTTAACAGTGCTTATACATGTTATACATTCACAAAATTACATTTATTCAACATTTTTGTTGTGAAACCTCCTGTAATTACACAAGATATTTGTCAATTAACAAAAAAGTCTTGTTAAACTTGCAGAACAAATACTTCTTTTACAGTTAATTTTCAGTAATTTTATCTCATTTAATTATTTTTTTCTTTACAGTATCAAACTTTAAATTAACAGTTTAATCTCATAAATAGTAAAGAAATATTTGTGAAATAGGACACATTTGCAAATGTATTTTAACTGTATTTTTCTGTGAAAAAAGAAAAAATTTCTTTTAAAAAATTGAAATTTTTTGGTTATTCACAGTTATAGTTTTTTTCGTGTTATTTTACATTTGACATGTAAAATCACAGTCTATTTTTGTCATTTCATTGATATTTTCCTATATCTTAAAAATACAGGAAAAATCTGTAAAATAAACAGTGAAAATTCTGTTAAATTACACTTTTTTTTTTTTTACAGTGCAGTGTTGTCAGTTTTCTTCACTTTCTCAGTGGCATAGAACAAAAACACATCATTTATCTTGTTTATTTTTATTTTCTGATTGCAAAAAGACTCAAACACAACAGCTATGCAGTTCTGGCAAAGATATGCATGACTGTAACAGAGAGTGATGCTGCACTGAGGTTAATGAGGTCACTGGAGATAGTTCTAATTCATCTGAACATCTGACACGAACCCTTTATTATATTAATTATAGGTGTTAATAATACCATTATTCAGTTCCATACTGATGCTTTTATACTTTAGTCATACACTGCAAAAATCTAAATCTTACCAAGTAGCAGATTTTTTTGCTTACAAGTGAAAAATAACTTGTTTTACAATTATTCTCATTAAAATAAGAAACATTTAGCACATTTAATCTCTGAGGCAGATCATTTCTGTCACATAAACCAGTGATATCAGTGTCCTTCACTTTCTCAGTGGCATAGAACAAAAACACATAATTCATCTTGTTTATTTTTATTTTGTGATTGCAAAAAGACGCAAACACAACAGCTATGTTGTTGTGGCAAAGATATGCATGACTAACAGAGAGTGATTCTATACTGAGGTTAATGAGGTCACTACACTCTAAGAAATAAAACGTTGGAATTTGTTGGATTTAGTTAAAAATTTTCTGTAACTTGTTCCATGAAATATGGTTATTTAAATGTAAAAAGATGTTGCAGTTAATTGCAAAGAAAACCTACAAATAAATCCAAAGTAATTGTGTCAATACATCTAAAGGAAGGTGTTGCTTTAATGCTACAACTGAAGAATAACATTTTCTTATCAACAGTACTGGTTTGGATTTACACACATTTTGTTGTAAATTTAGTGATGGAAGTCCGATTCTTTTAAACAACTCGATTCTTTCGGTTCATTCGTCTGTTGTGAATCGATTCTGAATTGATGCAGGATGTTTTTTTTAAATGAATGAATTGATTCGCAATCGATTCGCAACAGACGAACAAACCGAAAGAATCAAGTTGGTTAAAAGAATCAGACTTCCATCACTAAATTTACAACAAAATGTGTGTAAATCCAAACAAATACTGTTGATTAGAAAATGTAATTCTCCAGTTGTAGCATTAAAGCGACACCTTCCTTTAGGTGTATTGACACAATTACTTTGGATTTATTAGTAAGTTATTGTTGCAATTAACTGCAACATCTTTTTACATTAAAATAACCATATTTTGTGGAACAAGTTGCATAATATTTTTAACTAAAGCCAACAAATTCCAACATTTTATTTCTTAGAGTGTAGATAGAATTATAATTAATCTGAACATCTGACACAAAACCTTTAATATATTGATTATAGGTATTAATTAGGGATGTCCGATAATATTGGCCCACCGATATTATCGGCTCGATATTGGCATAAAATGTAATATCGGTGAATATCGTTATCGTTTTTTTTGCCTATCATTAAAACCGATAAAATAATGCCTTGATTTCGCCGGCATTTACCGACACGTAAATGAAGCATTGTTTGTAGCTGAAAGAAATGTGCAGTTTTCAAAATTTTACAGTAGAGTTGCCACACTGTAATAGACTCATGGAGGGAGGGAGAGAAAATAAATAAATATGGCATGTTTTCCACAACTTAAGTTGAAATATGTGTTCTTTGCACAGACAGTGTTTACATTTTGAAAGCCTTGTTGCATTTGAGAATGCATCCAATGGGGCATCACAATAAAATTCGGCATGATGTGTTAATTCCATGACAGGAGATACGTGATGTTACCTATAATTAGTTTAATATCCCACATATATCGGCAGCGGTATCGGTAGATATTGGAATTGGAAATTAAGCGTTGGACAACATCGGCATATCGGTTTTTGGCAAAAAAGCCAATATCGGACATCCCTAGTATTAATAATACCTTTATTAGATTAGATACTGATGCTTTTATGCTTTAGTCATATAGTAGAACACTGGTCTATTCAATTATTGGATGTATTATCATTTATTTTGTTTTGGTTGTTTTGGTTCCTTCAGTTTTACAGTTATTCAACACAACCAATAAACCATTCAAAATCAACAGACAAAGGCCACAAAATTACAATAGATAAACAAAATTCACAAATACACAGGATTCTTGCCCATTTGTCATTCTTTCTAAATACTTTTTATTGCTTTAACTATTCCGAACTCTGCTAAAGCTTCCCACAAATTGCTCACAGCCACACATGTACAGACTGTTCTGATCTGGGGATCATGTGGAAGCAGGTTTTCAAGCATGAGGGTTTGTTACATCATAGAATTGTTTGTCGTTTTTCAAGGCATTTTGCTGAGAAAACCGTCACACAAACATTTTTTCCTCATGAAATATCGGCTCCGTAATGAAGATAATGACCATATGTCACCCAAGATGTGATAACAAAAACAAAGGTGGTGAAAAGTAAAGCGATGATTTACATGATCTGACAAGCACACGAAACAACAATGTATACTGCGACGCCGCACACATGGACACAGCAGATATAAATTATAGAGCTTCAGAAGAGTTATGCCAAAGTTTCACTCGCAGAAGGAGGCAGCTGATAGCAGTTAGACGGAAACATATTAAAGCAAATGGGCGGGGTCAAGGGTCACAGATGGACCGCCCACGACCGTTTGATTCATAACTGTTTTGGGGTTTTTTTTGTAGATCATCTATGTTTATTTTGTGGATTTTGACTGAGAGGAGAGAGCTTCTGGATTTTTTTATCCCTAGGTTTTTAGCTCATCATTGTTAATAGTTGTAATAGTTTATAGATTAGTCGAGTAATTATTCCAGCTGTAACTGAAGTTGGTCATATTCCTTTTTTTTTTTTTTTCAGGTCATAACTTTTGAACCAGACAAGTTTCAGACAAATATTCCACATAAACGTAAGGGTCGTAAAGGTCTAAATGCCATCTTAAAGAGATTCAAAGAGCAAAATTTCGTTTCAAATATTTTTTAAATGAAAAATATCAAAAACTACTGCATCACAGATGGACAAAAAATTTATTTTTTGCAAGAATTCCAAAGTTCTCCAAAGTGAAGTTCCTCTGACATTTTAATCCTCAAATGTATTCAGTGTAAACCTTAAAGCCTCTATTTTACAACCGAATAATTGGTTACAGAGGAAAGAAATATTTGATCAAACCTAAATAGAAAGAGTATAGACAAATGGCAGTGTCACAGATGGACAACAAAAGTAAATATCAAATTAAACATGTTTTATTTCAATTATCAATATCATATACATTTTTTCTACAATATTTACAACATACAAATGATATTAACATCATATTCAAATGTATTTTGCATAGATATATGCATTTATTAATTTTAAACGCTGTGTGTTTAGAATATGACATAAATAATACTAGAAAAGCACACAGAGAGTGCCGACCTCTGCCAAGGCAGATCACACACCCCCCCAAATCACCACCAAAATTTAATCATTTGTTCCTTGTGCCAGTATCAACATTTCCTGAAAATTTCATCCAAATCGATCTATAACTTTTCAAGTTATCTTGCTAACAGACAGACAAACAAACAAACAAACAAACAAACATACAAACAAACAAACAAACAAACAAACAGCCAAACCCTGGTGAAAACATAACTGTGGAGGTCATAATAGTCAAATATCAATGTATTTGGAATAAATTTAATTTATTTCCTGAAAATATAAGTAATTACCTACCCAAAAATATAAGTTTGGTGTAAATAATTGTAATTTACCCCTGTAAAGTCTGAACCTTTAAATCAGTGACAGAAAATTCCAGTTCTTTGAAACTGGAGCCTTTATTGGTCCTTCTGAACAACCTAAAAAACATTTTTTCAAATATCAATTTCCATGTATGAGTTTCAATTTTGTATCATATTTGATCCATTGGGTCTCAATGATCGAATATTATTATTTTTGAACTAACAAAAACATAATACAAGAAAAGCACTCGGAGAGCATAGACCTCCACCAAGGCAGATCTGCCCCCCCACCCCGATCACCACCAAAATTTAATCATTTATTCCTTGTGCCAGTATCAACAGTTCCTGAAAATTTCATCAAAATCCGTCCATAACTTTTTGAGTTATCTTGCTAACAATCAATCAAACAAACAAACACACAAAGCAAAGTGATCACAATACCTCCTGGTGGAGGTAATAACACAAGTATGGCTAACAAATGGTTAACTCCTTTTCTAAATGGTCCCAGTTCTTCCTCCTTCCTCATTAATGACAGTCTTATAGTGTCACTGGAAAGGCCTCTGGTGAATGAACTCCTCCCCCTGGTGGATTATCTGTGTGTTGCATGTATCTAATTGTATACATCAGGTTTTTAAGACAAAAAAATATCACACTGATCATGTAGAGGGCTTCAAAACTCATGTCCAATCCAATCCAACTTTATTTATAAAACTCTTTAAAACCACCACAGTGGACCAAAGTGCTGTACAGAAAAATAAATAAAAATGAAAAAAACAGAGTAAAATACAAGAATAGATTAAAAGACATGGAACAACTGTAAAATATAAAATTAAAATAAATAAATAAATAAACAGAAGAATAGATAAAACCTAAACAAAAGAATAAAATACAAGAATAGATTAAAAGACATAGAACTGAAAAAAAGAAAAATAAATAAATAAAAATACAGAAGAATAGATAAAACCTAAACAAAAGAATAAAATACAAGAATAGATTAAAAGACATAGAACTGAAAAAAAGAAAAATAAATAAATAAAAATACAGAAGAATAGATAAAACCTAAACAAAAGAATAAAATACAAGAATAGATTAAAAGACATAGAACTGAAAAAAAGAAAAATAAATAAATAAAAATACAGAAGAATAGATAAAACCTAAATAAAAGAAGAAAATACAAGAATGGATTAAAAGACATCGAACTGCTGTGAAATAAATAAATAAAAATACAGAAAAATATATAAAACCTAAATAAAAGAATACAAGAACAGATTAACAACATATAAAGCTGTAAAATTAAAAACAACAAAAAATACGAACAATAAATCAATACCGAATGAAACAACTGAATAAAAACAATACATTCAAACGTGTATCATGTATCATATATGATACGTTTGGCGTTATAGGGTTAATTTTAACCTCGACTTCACCCAAATGTGTTTTTTCCACATGAATTAAAGTCTGTCATATAGAACGAAAAGGTCAAGATAACAAATACACACACTCCATCACTCTGAAGTTGCCTGTGATGAGTTTCAAAAGCCTCATATCTCATTGAGCTTCATGGTATTTGAGTAATGTTAATGAGAAAGTTCCATGGAGGCTGTATAATGAGTGTCGAGTGGTGGTAGAATGTAATATTCCTCCACATATTCCTCTTTTATTAACAGGGAGAGGTCACGAAGGTCAAGCCGGATTCCTTTCCAAACTCTTCGCTATCTGAGCAGCATCTTCAGCATCTTTCCCAGACGCACTCAGGAATGTCTGAGTACCCTCCGCAAAGCCCTCAGCTGGTCCCAGGCACATCAAATAACCTCCACGGACCTGCCAACAGCGCTCAGGTGGGCCCTCGGAACCTTCTGGAAGTGGGTAATTTGTGTTTGTCACAACACTGGGAGAGCGGCGCACACGACTATCCCTGTAAATCTACAGACGAACAGCCCCGGCCAAGACAAACGCAGGCTGTTTCGTACCCCGAGCCGGATTTTCAACAAACATTTTCACACGTGGAGCAACAGCATGAGTGTAAGAAACGCAGCGTGGACCCATCTGCTCAGCGTCGAGATGATACTGGCGTCGTAACGGGCTGTAGCGTCGAGTCAGGAATTCACAGAGGCCTCTTATCTGATGTCAAAGCTACATCATCAGCTGCACAAATAAGCCAAATTTCTCTCTGTGGTCAAATCCAAACAGTGATGGAGGATGTGAAAGGAGAAACTGCCGTCTTGAATCATGCAACACTGCTGGGTAATGGCTCCACCAGGCCATCAAAGACCTTCGTGTTCCCAGAAACGGACACTGATGATAGACAGGATTACTCAACGCAGAGCGGGAACTCCGGGAGGGCAGATATTACAAACAAATACCAGTCTTTTTTCTTTGCCGGTCAACTTCAAAGCTACCAAGCATCCGAGTGTCTGAGGCCGGTGCAGAGCTGCCAGGATTACCCAGAAGACACCAGCAGTAGTGACGATGAGGGGAAACTCATCATAGAACTGTAGATGAACACATGCTGCTTGGATTTTTTTTTTTTTTTTTTACTGTAGATATTTATTTGACGATAAAGTAAAACATCCCTTCAGGGTTAAAATGATCTTATTGGCTGAGTTATAGCGTATGTTCAACCCACGTTTATTCACATCCAGAAGCAAAAAGACAGCGGATACACTGGAAAAAAATGGAATTTAACCAAGTGTGTTTGTCATCTCTAGACCAAATATCTCATCACACTTAAAATCAGAGAGAATCACCTAAAGAGGAACTTTTCAGTGAGATATAAGAACTTATTTATAGACAGTATATCTGGAAAATCTGATTTCAAGAAATCTGACCAAGATAATTTTAACTTGTTTCATTGGCAGATTTTTTTGCTTAATTCAAGATTATTTTTTTCTCTTTTTTTTTTTTTTTTCTTAATTCAAGATTTTTTTTTTTTTTGTTTAATTCGAACTTTTTTTTTGCTTAATTCAAGATTTTTTTTTTTTTGCTTATTTCAAGATTTTTTTTGTTTTTGCTCAATTCCAGATTCTTTTGTTTGTTTAATTCAAGATTTTTTTTTGCTTAATTCAGGATTTCTTTTTTTTTGTATTATTAATTAAATATTTGTTTTTGCATAATTCAAGGTTTTTTGCTTAATTCATGACTTTTTTTTTTTTGGTTTAATTCAAGATTTTTTGACTTAAGCAAAAGAAAATCTTGAATTAAGCAAAAAATCTGCCAATGGACCAAGTGAAAATTATCTTGGTAAGATTTCTTGAAATCAGATTTTCCAGATCTATTTTCAAAAAGTCAGTTCTTATATCTCACTGAAAAGTTACTCTCTAGGCGATTCTGTCTTTTTTTTTTTAAGTGTGATGAGATATTTGGACTAGAAATGAGAAAAATACACTTAGTAATATTTAAATTTTTTCCAGGGTAGTGAAATTTTACCATGTGTGAGTCACTGATAAAGGAAAATCCAGTCCTAAATACTGGTTGGCTGAAGTTACAAGAACTTATTTTTAAACAACAGATTTGGAAAATGTTATTTCAAGAAATCTTACCAAGATAATTTTCACTTGTTCCATTGGCAGATTTTTTGCTTAATTCAAGATTTTCTTTTGCTTAAGTCAAGATTCAATTAACCATTAGTTTTTGTTTTGTTTCTGAAAAGAAAATCCAATTACCAAAAGATAGACTGACCCACTGTCCACACGTCCAGTCGTATAGGGAGAAATAACACTACATTTAAAGACAATGCAGAAATTTGATTAGATTATTATGTAACAATTATAACAAACAATTACATTTCTAGCCAAATATAATGTGGGCACCAAGTTTGTTTTAAAACATCATTCATTTATAAGTTAGTTGGAAGTCAGTTTCTGTGAGACATTAGGTGATATGTTTGGTGGAATTATTCTCTTTGAAATAATAATAATAATAATAATAATAATAATAATAATAATAATAATAATAATAATAATAATGGATTGGATTTATATAGCAATTTCTAGACACCCAAAGCACTTTACATTATTGATCCATTATTCATTCACTCTCACATCCTCCCTCTGGTGGTGGTAAACTACATCTGTATCCACAGCTGTCCTGGGACAGACTGACAGAAGCGTGGCTGAACTCACGCCTACAGCCCCTCCCACCACCCCCAAACATTCATACACATTCATACACCAGTGTGAGTAGCAGCACTGGAGGAAAGGAGGGTGAAGTGTCTTGCCCAAGGACACAACGGACTGACAAGGACAGAGCCGGATTCAAACCGCCAACCCTTCGGTTATTGGCTCCACCACCTGAGCCATGGCCCCCCTAAATTCTGACATCAAATTGAAATAAAACTTCCAGTATTTGCACTGGTAGTTTAGATATTTCATTCAAAGACTTTATCATTCTGCAGAGACTCCACTTGTTTTTCTTCTTTTAGATCCATGACACTTATGTAAGATTATGTAATCTATCTGCAGAAGTGAGTCTTAAATCTGGAAGAGGGGTAGTATTTTGTACTTTCTCTTAGGCTCAATCCCAGTTCACCCCTTGGGCCTCCCCTTGGCCCTTGTCACTTGACACTACCCCTTGAAACACAGTTGTCAGGGCTAGTGATTAAAACATTCTCCTATGAAATGGTCCAACCCTTCCAGACCTGTTCCCTCATCAGCAGTCATCGATGCCGCTATTAACAGATGTGACTACTTTGTTTCTGAAAGTATTCTCCATGTCGTCAGTACCTGTAACTGTCTCTGTTCCATGGGCTTTGGTCATCTTTTTACGGCTATCAACCTCAAACTGCAGAAATGCGATCTATAATAACACATTGAAACGGCGTTAAATGGGTGATCAAATGATTAAGTTATTTATGAAGAAAATATGTACATTTGTGAGTTTCTTTCATCATGCTACTGGACTTTTTGGCTGTGTTTACCTCCATCTTGCCAATGATTTGAACAGAATTATGGGAAATTTCTCCCTATCCCTCCGTTCGTAGTGTGATCCTGGAGTATCTCCATTTGGAAGCCTATACAGCCCTCCACCTTAGCCCTTCCCTTCCAACTCATCGAGAACTGGGACAACCCTATCCCTTCATGAGAATGTGCAAAATGGGGGGGGGGGTGAATTGGGATTGGGCCATAGACTTTCTGTGAACACATTCCTATTATGCTACACTGAGCAGATGAAACCTTCAAGTGGTCTAGTTTCCTGAGCACTCGGCCCAAGGGATCAGTAAAGTTCTATCTATATATTTATTTGCAAAAAAAAAAAAAAGCAAGTCACAGTTCAATTAACCCAACAGATGTAAGAAGACTAGATAAAATGAAGCGCAATAGGACTTCAGTGTTACCAAGGCCAAAAAAACAAAGAGCCACATGTACCAAGAAAAAAAAAACTGAAACAAAAGATTCAAATGATAAACAGTGGAGAACTCCTACAGAGGCTGCATTTACTACATGAAGTCAACACAAATGCTTTGGTTCACAATGACCCTGATGATAGAAAGTGAACATCTAACAAACGTAAAACAAAACCACATCATGTAGAAAAGCAGCTCCATGACCAAGAGGTTCAATGTTCAATGTGTCTTTGTGTAATTTAATTTACAGCTGATAGTAAATAAATAAACAACTGTCATCCAACAAAACAATCCGACATTACACTGTGTCCTGTGGAGTGAACGAACGGCTGTGAGGGGTTTATAATGACTTCACTGATCACCAGAAAGGGTTCAGGTGCAGAGGGGCGTGGTCAGGCACTCAGAGGGAGGGGCTTAGCACACCTGGAAAAACAGAGGTAATGAGCAGAGGTCACAAAGGTCAACGGCTGTGATCAGGTCTGCTGTTAACTCAGGCTTAAAAGATTTTCAGCTGTGTCCTAAAATGTTCAGTTGTTGGTTGAACAGGACAGAGCAGCACAGCCAACTACCTGGAGGGGGCGGGGCCTGAAGTGGCTCATGTGCATTTAAAGGGCCAGCGCTCCAAACCATCTTTCTGGTGTCATTACTCAGAAATAGGGTTGAAGATGGACCTGTGGAGTTGAATGAATGAAGAATTCACACCCAAGCAGAGCATTTACAGTTAATGGAGATCACAGGGAAATGTGGGAAAAGGAAGAATAACATTTTTTTTTTAAAAAGAAAAATATCCCTCGTTTAAGAGAAGTCAGTGCAATTTTAACAACATCCTGCCTGTTATTAATTGATTTGTGTATTTGTAGATCCCCTGTGATCTTTAAGTTCTAACGCACATGAGTAAATGATAAACTGAAGCAGAATATTGTTAAAATTGCATCTGTTTTTCTTAGGAAATTACGGTTTGTTTATGTTATTCACATTGTTTTAAAGGATAGTTTGTAGATGTAAACATTTTTATAATGTAATTTTTTTTTACTTTTTTCACTCTAAAACATAGAGGAAAGTTTGGAATTGACATTATTTATTCAATATTATCTTAGTATTTTACTGAAGTGGCTCATGTGCATTTAAAGGGCCAGCGCTCCAAACCACCTTTCTGGTGTAATTACTCAGAAATATGGTTGAAGATGGACCTGCAGAGTTGAATTAATGAAAAATTCAGACCCAAGCAGAGCATTTACAGTTTATGGAGACCACAGGGAAATGTGGGAAAATGAAGAATAACATTTAGAAAAGCAAAATATCACTCCTTTAACACTATTAGCTTAGTGGCTGCTTTTATCCAGTAAGACTCTAGAAATCTACTTTTACTGACATTAGCAACAGTTAAACAATTAAAACCCGGTTCTACCACGGTTTTCACATTTTTCAGTGAGTGCTTATTGCAGTGGTTTCCAACCTTTTTTTTTACTCCTGATCCCATTTTAACATTACAAATTTCTGGCGACCCCAGACATTCAAAACAGAGACTTTTTTTGCTAAACGTAATAGTTTTCTGTCCTATGTTTCAAATACAGGTTAATTTTAGAGGAAATTTAGTCTATATAATGTATATTATTATGGGAGGCAGAATAGCCAGGTGTAGATTACTGCACAAACGGAGAATTGGATTTTCCTTGGTCATGATATGTACAGTCAGTCCAGCTTGGATTTACAAGGCTGACAATTAATACTGAACAAACAAGAACTCAAACTATGAATTATGAAAGAGCTGCAGCATCTGAAACTGACCACAATGAACATTTGACAGATAAACAGAACCACAGTGCTGCAGTTTCACACTCACAGTTTGTCTGCGATGGATTGGGATATTCTCTGTCAACTCAACATAAATTTTTTATTAGTAAGTTTTTTTTGTTTGTTTTTTATCAGTTACTAGAAATTTCAGGCGACCCCATTAGAAAAACAGCCCTAAGTGATTTATCACCATTTATTATAATTTTATCCACTGTATTTTGCAGTTTTTCCAGTGAAAATCATGTCTTTTCTTATATTTAATTCACTGATCGTGTAGATGTTCATAAAAGCTCAGATTAAGGTTGAAAAACACTGTCTTATTGTCTTTCTTGGGTCATAAGTGAAGATCGTGGCCCCTTCTTCTGCGCTTTAACTCAGCCAATGAGACGACACCACAAAGAAAAGTTGTTGCATTTCCGTTTTGCTTACACAGACATAATTTGCCATAATTAGTGTCTACCTTCCCACACTCTCTCTCTCTCGTAAATGCAACTGTGGAACACTGTATCCCCTCCAGACAACACCTGTGTGAGTGAATCATTTGGTGTGCTGCCAAACACCTTTTATGGAGATCACTGTTGTCGATCAGATTGCCCACGTGAGGCAGGCATGGGCCGTGGGGAAGTGGCCCCGTTCCCAGTCTGGGTTTTCCAGTGACTCACTTGTTATGACACAGGAACAGGAAACGGACACATATGAACCTTTCTGTACATAAACCCACAGCTATCGCTCATCCCGCTGACTTGCTTGTCAGTCTTCAGCCGCTGTCGTGCTCATCATTTGACAGGTGTAAGTGTGAAGTCGGTGCTGAATGAGCTTTACTTCCTGTGCATCTGTTCAGGCCTGTTCGGTTGGACATGTCACATGACTCCGTAGTGCTGTCTGACACCATGTAAATGCAAAAGATGTGAAAATGTGAAGCAGTGCACATGGTTTACACTTAGAGATTTATAACTGTGCAGCAAAGAGTGATATTTGCTATGTTTCCTTTTGTAATTTTTATATATTTTTGGACTACAGGTTGGAGAAGCATAAGCTCAGATTCACTGGACATCATTTTGTGTTTTTAGCTGTTTTAATAAAGGGGAATGTCAAGTTAAATAACATTTACAGCCGTCTGAGCATTTTATTGTGTCATTTTTTTTTTATCAATATATTTATAAGTAAGTACATTTTATTTATAGAGCACTTTTCACAGAAAGGGAGTCACCAAGTGCTTTACAGTGCAAGACAATTAGAATACAGTTTAAAACACAATTTAAGATAAAATTAAAATACAGTTAAAATGCAATAAACACATTAAGTGCAATTGGTTTGTAGCAGCCCTGAGTCCGTTTGGATTTAAAATGGCTGCTTAAACAAAAGTGTCTTAAGATGTTTAAAAATCTCAACAGAGTCCATGAACAGAAGGGACATTTTTTTATATACACATTTTAATTTTCATTTATTTATTTGTATCAGACATGCAAATAGTTACAATCCATAGAGTATAACGAGCATTAAAAAAATAATTTAAAAAACAAAGGGTTACAAATGTAAAAATGACACACATGCACACACCATATCTTCAAAAACAAGGATAAAGATGCTGGTGCCAGTATTTAACAAGTGTAGAATCAGTATAAAAGTTAGAGTTAACAATTGTAAAAATCACAACATTTCTAGAATGACTTAAACGCAGTATAAAGTTCAAAATTGCAACACACATACACTTGTAAATATACATACATTTATAGCAAGTATGTAGACCTGTGTCTCACTAACAAAGGCACCTGGTGTCACATCTCTGTCTGTTCTGTTCTCTCTCTCTCTCTCTGTCTCTCTCTCTCTCTCTCTCTCTCTCTCTCTCTCTCGGTCACACCTCCTCATCTCTCTCTGCCACTCCTCCTAATTACTCAACTCTTTTCACCTGTGGGTCCCAGCTGCCCCTCATTAGGCCTGGGCCTATAGAACCACTGCCTTGTATGTGTGTATTTCGCCAGATTGTTCAACCTCGCTTACAACTCTCCAGCGTTACCTGTCTGAACCTCCGATCCAGAACCTGTTTATCCCAGCCTGACCCGCCTGCCCGGATTCCCCGAACCCTCGCTCATCTGACTACGCCAGCCTGTCTTCTGTCCCGGTATCAACCCGCCTTCGCCCGACCAAGCCTGTCTGTCTCTGCCCCGGATGATTCGACCCACCTTCAGTCTTCCGACCACGGCTCAGCCTGCTCCCTCTGGTTCTGTTTGGATTCCCCGGTGCACGACCCCTGCCTGCCTTGACCAATCTGCTGTCTGTTCCTTGTCTGTTACTAGTTCGTCTGATAATAAAACTGTTAAAAGACTTAACTCTGAGGTGCTGCTTTTGGGTTCTCCGTGTGTTTGTGTCACCTGGAGTATTACAAGTGTTGTAAACAAAAGCAAAAAAAACAAAACAAAACAACGACAACTAGAAAAGCACTCGGAGAGCAAAGACCTCCGCCAAGGCAGATCAGTCCCCCCCTCCCATCACCACCAAAATTTAATCATTTGTTCCTTGAGCTAGTATCAACATTTTTGCTTTCAAACACTTGACCACTTCAACCACAGAAAATTCCACTTCTTTGAAACTTAAGCCTTTATTGGTCCTTCTGAACAACCAAAAAAAACCAAAACATATTTTCAAATATCAATTTCCATGTATGAGTTTAATTTTGTATCATATTTGATACATCGGGTCTCAATGCTCAAATATTATTATTATTGAACAAACAAAAACATAATATAACACTAGAAAAGCAATCGGAGAGCGCAGATCTCCGTCAAGGCAGATCAGTATCCCCCCCTTTCACCATCAAAATGTAATAATTTGTTCCTTGTGCCAGGATCAACATTTTTGCTTTCAACCACTTGATAGTGATGCCTTTAATGGTTACCGTTAGTAAAACTTGCAACTGTTTTAAACTGTTTTGCACCACAAGAGAATTGCTATTTTTAATTTCGTTGTACATATGTATAATGACAGTAAAGGCATTCTATTCTATTCTATTCTATTCTATTCTATTCTATTCTATTCTATTCTATTCTATTCTCTATAACTGAGATGCTTTGGGCTGTTGTGATGTGTTTGGCCCTCATCACCCACCGTAATATTCTGCATTGTTATGTGAACAAATCCCATGGGAACACAAAAACAATAACTTAAGACATGACAACCAGAGAAGACATTCCATCTGACAGGGATTTACTGCTCTGCATATTTAAGGCTTAGTCTCATTGTTGTGTAACTTGACTGATGTGTGAGACTAAACTCATACTGTCATCTGAGCTTCTTACAGACTGATCATATGGCAAAAAAAATAGGAGAAAATTCCAAAGCTGCTTTATACTTTATACTAAGTAAAAAAAAAAAAAAAAAAAAAAAAAAAAAAGCAGACAGATCCTCATGAAGACACTTCAGTCCATCCTGGTATTTTCCTTCTTCCAGCTGCTTTAAGTCTGGTTTCAGTTCCTTCATAATTCGTGGAGTTTTTTGGATTTGTTGAAAGATAAACGATGAGACCAGCTTTATTTGATCTTTCTCCGATCATCATCGATTTCCTGAGGAGATTAAATGCAACAGTGATTTGTGATCTATTTCAAACTTGAAATGGGATTTACATAGTTTTTCATTTTTTACCTCCACCTCCGACATCGAAAACAACACTGAGACAGGTATTAAACCATAAAAAAAAACCTCAGCCAAGTTTTTACACAAACCCTTTGATACAAATCTGCAGTTATCTTTGGAGCTCTTGAGATGGTCCGCTTCAGCTACTCAGCCCAGGTTGATGTTAAAATACCCCAAACCTTTTTTTGTTTGTTTGTTTGTTTTTTACCCCCCTAAGATCCAGCTTTGGGTTTTCTGTCCACATTTGTGGACAAGAGTTTCACAACTTTATACAAAAAAAAAAAAACAAAAGAAAACTGTCCACCACAAAGGACATTCCATAAGAATTTTAAAACCTGCATCTGAAAAAACTGTTGCATCATGATGTTTCCAACATAGGCACTTATTTAATTAAAAAAAAAAAAAAAGCTTGTATTTTGCTGACATTTCCTGGGTCTTAGGAGGTTAAGATTTGTTTTATTATTAATAATATTAATAATAATAATAATAATAATAATAATAATAATAATAATAATAATAATAAGAATAATAGTAACTAACGGCATTGTACCCGTGGTGCCAAAAACCCCTCCTGTGGTGCAACAGCGGCATTGTACCCAAACGTCCTCCTGTGCTGCAAGATCGATCACACATCAAGCGGACATCGGACGGACACAGAACGTGCATTATAATATAGATAGAAGATAGATAATAATAATAATAGCTTTATTATTTATTATTTTAGCTCCTTTTCGAGCACAAAAAAATTGTATTTATTTATTTGTTTTGACCATGTTGTATGATTCTTTGTTATCTGATGATTCTATGTACTCGAAATAAACTACTACTACTGTATAGCACCTTTAAAATGAAGTTTACAAAGTGCTTTGACAGATAAAGCAGAATAAAAGATGCAAGCAAAGACACTAAAACAGAAACAACACAATATAAAAGAGATATGTACAGCAAAGGCAAAAACATGACACTTCGAATAAATTGAGTGAATTGGAGATAGCGTAAGGTGATGCTGAAAAAATCAATGCAAAAATGAAGGAATGGGATAAAACAACATCATGTATGACAATATAAATTAATAACTAAATAAGATAAAATTAAAAATAAAAAAAAATTAAAAAGGGACAAACATCACATAAAGGCAAATCTATAAAGATGTGTTTTAAAAAGTGATTTAAAAGATGTCACTGATTCTGCAGAAGCTTTCCCAGAATCCCCCATTTCTCTGTAACAACTGAAGCAAATCAAATGGGGTTTTCTGTGAGGTGTAGGTAATAAGTGATAGTTTCATGCCCTGAAATTGCATTTTGATTGTTTCACTATTTTTAAACTTATCATTGCAGAAAGTCCGATTGTAATTTTTTGGGGGGACATACGGTACATTAAAGAGCTGTTGCTCATCTGCAAATCACTGAATATTTAAGGCCCAGAGTAGATGAGTGACATGTTTAAGGAAGTAGGACTTTTAGATGTGTGCTTCTATGAAACTGGTCCTAAAAACAGGACAGAGGGGCTAAAAATTCAGACCAGATGTAGACGTTATGTAGATGTTATGAAGCAGGTTTGGAAGCACTTTGGGTCTAATTTAAAAATAAATAGTTACTGGGATAAAAGAAAAACAATTTTTCAGATAAAGCACAATTTTATTTATAAATTACTACTATTTTTCTAATATCTTTTTATTTTCTCACAGGTACATTTTGGGAATTGAAGTAAATATTCAAGGTGGAGTGTTTAACAAAAATGACCACTGCTGCAAAATCACTTGCAATTATTTGTGTTTATATGTTCAGGTTCCGCATGTAACACCAATGGACACGATGGATTACACACCAAACTTGCTGCTGCTACAAAATGAATAATCTATCCTTGATACGTACAGCAATTTTGTGTTTTGTGTAGGAATTTAGGGTAAGTTGAAGGATGGGGGCGGGAGATTATAATAAATTAAACTTCTTCCCGCTCCTTTTCGAATGTCGGACTTTCTTTTATATAATCCTTTTGTTGTTTGGTTTTAATGCAAGTTTGAAATAAATAAAGAAACAAACAAACAAACAAACCTGGAATGAGACTGAGGTTGATGAAAAACCCACATGTGTGGATTAGAAAACCACTAGGATCAACACATTTAACCCAGTGTCAAAAGGACACGAAAATTACACGCTACTATTTGTTTTTAATATCTTTGTATTCTCTCACAGGGACATTTTGGGAATCAAAGTAAATATTCAAGGTGGAGTGTTTCACAAACATGGCTGCTGTTGCAAAATCATTTTACAATTTATTTGTGTTTAAATGTTCAGGTTCCGCATGTAACACCAGTGGACACGATGGGTTCCACACCAAACCTGGAATGAGACTGAGATTGATGAAAAACCCACGTGTGGATTAGAAAAAACACTAGGATGGACACATTTAACACAACGTCTTTATTTATAGTCTATAGAAGACCATTTACACACATGTTTTCACATGTACTGCACTGACACTTAGGGAGATTTAATGTCCATATTTGGGTCCTATTTTGGAACCCAATATTTAATTATAAATTCATTAATTTTGGGATGGCTCAGAGCAAGAAGACATTTTTTTTTTTTTTTTGCATTTATCTGAGGTCAGACATGTTCTTACGTTTTGATCTTTTATTTTATTTCATTTCATCTATTTCATTCATGGTTGTGCATTTCATCTGGTGAACAAACATTTACGCAACCATGCTCGAAAAGGAGCAGGATGAAGAAAATCTTATATTTCTTGCCCCCTTCTAAATAATAATAGCCCTAATGGTTAGCTATACACGACTAGCTATAAAATCATACTGTATAAAGTCAGACAAACCAACAAAATACATCCAAAGATCATACAAAATTAATACAAAACCAAGTGCAAAACTACATACCTAGGAAGTACTAAACAAACAAAACAGGTAAATATATACCTGCGGAAATGATGCAAAACAATTACAATACCAGACCAAAATAAGCAAATAAATATGTCACAAGATGCAAAACAAATACGAAGCAAAATGTAAAATGCCCCCCTCCCCGGATTTTCCTTTTATTTATGTAAAGGAGATTAATGCTTTTGGGGATGAAATGCACTATAGGAATAAACCTGCCTTTTGTGGTTGAATCAGAGTATGGGGATTGGCAGTCTGGTGTAAAGGTCTCTCTCTGTAACATCTGCACATGATGTCAGTGATGTTTCCATTGAATACACAGATATAACAGTACACAAGGAAATAAGGTTTTATTATAGACAGTATTTTCAGAAATGTAGCAACAGGCACATGCTGTTCTCTCTGTAGGATGGAAAATAAACCATTCACTGAATTATTGGAGAAAGGTGGCAATGGAGCCTGTTTGACTCAGTTAGAATAATGTCGGATCATAAAGCTACTGAAGGCAACACTTAAATACAGAACTATAAATTCTTACACACCCACAGCACAGATGAACAAAAACGTACAAGAGGCTGTGGTCCCTCATTCCAAAACTCATATCCTCTGCGTGTGATCAGTGTCCCATAGAGAAGAAGAAGAAGTGGAGACTAAGTTACATCCAAACTCAATGACCTGATGATGGTCAGCGTCTTCACATGGCGTCTCTGTTCTTTTGACAGTCACGTATAGGACATGTGGATTAAATGTCGCTTATTGTGGAGTCGCTTCATGGCTCACAGAGTTTCAAAGTTACTGAGTCACTGGTTCGGTGTTTTATGACAGGAGGAAGGTTATAGTGGAAAAAAAAGAGATAAAAGCTGAAGTATTCTAGTTTTAAAGTAACTTGAATGATATGTAAATGTACACAGTAAAAAAAAAAAAAAGTGTCAGTTTAACTCTTTCTTTCAGATAACATTTGGTCCTACTCCAAATTAGAGTAAAATTTACTGTATGGTCAGTGTCAAATTTTCAGAGTTATTTCTACTCAAATTAACAATGGATGGAAGGAAGGAAGGAAGGAAGGAAGGATGGATGGATGGATGGATGGATGGATGGATGGATGGATGGATGGATGGACGGACGGAAGGAGGAAGGAAGGAAGGATGGATGGATGGATGGATGGATGGATGGATGAAAGGAAGGACGGACGGACGGATGGATGGAAGGAAGGAGGAAGGAAGGAAGGATGGTGAAAGGATGAATGGAAGGGAGGAAGAAAGGAAGGAAGGAAGGATGATGAAAGGAAGGAAGGAGGGAAGGATGGATGGATGGATGGATGGATGGATGGATGGATGGATGGATGGATGGATGGATGGATGGATGGATGGATGGATGGATGGAAGGAAGGAAGGAAGGAAGGAAGGAAGGAAGGATGAATGGAAGGAAGGAAGGAAGGAAGGACGGAGTGGTAGAATCCTTTTCCCCTGAACTGACAACTTGAATGTAGGATTCTGCACCAGGAGAAACTTAATAATTAATAATAATATTAATATATTAATAATTACATGACAATGTTTCATATCTTTGGTGGTGAATGTATTACTATAGAATATCAGCCTAGTGTAACATTTCAGCGCTGGGTTCTTGAACAGATTATTATTATTATTATAAATAGGATGACACAACAAAAATGACCTCATCCAACCTTAAAGCTTCTTTGTTTTGTTGAAACAAATGATTACAGTATGTGGTGACTGTCATAACTTTACATATTTTCACTGTTGTTGTTCAGTGTTTTTACTGAAGAAAATGAAGCACCGTTCTCAGCTTAATTAAACATAATTCTTTAAAGTGTCAGAGAATTTTAAAAAAGCCACAGAGAACAGTGAGCTGCACCATAACAGAATAATTCGCTGTCAGTCATCACAGTGCTTTTTCTTCCAGGTCGTATTTCCCCTGGTTTCATTGAACACCACAGACTGACAGGTCAATTAAATATTTCAATGAATAAGTCACGTCTCGGTCTAAATGTGCTCGTTTTTACAGCGTGTGGCTCATTTCCAAGAAACCAGCATGAACATGAAACAGGTACGAAGGTGGATGTCGAACATAGAAATGAATGGATCAGACTGGAACTGAAATGTGCGAAGGTTAAGGAGGATATTAAAAAATGCATGATTGAGTGTTTTGGCATCTGTGTGTTTTAGTTATTGGTTTATGATCTGATGCAGCTCTGTGTTTTATGAGGTTTTGTCTGGTGTTTTATGGGGTTGTGTAGCTCTTTTACAGTTTTCACTTTTCCATTGGATGAACAGTCATGGAAAAAATTATTAGACCATCCCTTGTTTTCTTCAATTTCTTGTTCATTTTAATGCCTGGTCCAGCTAAAGGTACATTTGTTTGGACAAATCAGTGGCGTAGTCCAGGGTATACGGCAGTATACGGAATATACCTACACTACCACTCAAAAGTGTGGACTCGCCTGGTTTTTCTTTATGAACCCACCAGACCCCTCAGGTCATCTGGATCCGGTCTGTTGTCAGTTCCCACACTCAGAACCGGACATGGAGAAGCTGCGTTCAGCTTCTATGCTCCACATGTCTGGAACAAACTTCCAGAAAACCTCAGATCAGCTGAAACACTCAGTTTATTTAAATCCAGGTTAAAGACTCACCTGTTCACAGCTGCATTTGAATACAGTTTTTATTCATCAGTTCAGACCTGCACTATTCCTTTTAAGCTAAAAGTTTTTATCTGTTTATCTGCTTGTCTCTTTTATCTGTTTATCTGTTTTACCTATTTATCTGATTTTTGTTTGTTTGTTTTTCTCATGCCTTCTGCTGTAATGCTTTTAATGTTTTATGTAAAGCACTTTAAATTGTCTTGTACATGAAATGTGCTGTAGAAATAAAGCTGCCTTGCCTTTATTTTCATGACTATTTCCATTGTAAATTCTCACTGAAGGCATCGAAACTATGAATGAACACATATGGAATTATAGAGTTAAAAAAAAGTGTGACATGACTCAAAGCATGTTTTATATTTTAGATTCTTCAAAATAGACACATTTTGCTTTTATTACTGCTTTGCACATTCTTTGCCTTCTCTCGATGAGCTTCATGAGGTAGTCACCTGAAATGTTTTCCAACAGTCTTGAAGCAGTTCCCAGTGATGCTGAGCACTGGTTGGCCATCTGAGGTCCATCTCATGTCATTTAAATGAGAAGGTGAGTCCAAACTGTTGACTGGTCATGTACTTATTTTTCAGTCATTGCGTATACCCTCTTCTAAATCCCGCCTGATGTGCTCCATTCAGTCGTATCTGCAGCCAAATTGCTCATTTTTTCCCCTCGATTGGTGAAGCCATGACCCACCCTACTCTGCCTCTAATTGGCTAATACTTGGCACCTTCACTGATTAGATTGGTTAACTTTAGGTATGAGGACTGATGAGCCAATCAGAGGCAGAGTAGGGCGGGTCATGCCCAGGAAAATATTACTAACTAGCGCTGCCCACCTCTGGAACCTGATTGGACACTTCAGGTGCCAGAACCACCCCAGTTGATTGACAGGTCACTGCGCGAGTCTTTGAAAGATGCACAATTATTGGAAATGAAAACGAGAAAGGCAGAATAAAGGTCTTTCAAATTTTGTTTGACCATGTTGTACGGTTCTGTGTTATCTGATGATTCTATGAGCTCCAAATAAAACTAAACTAAAACTAAACTAAGAGAGTCTGTGCAAAAGGATGTAGTTCAATGTGAACATAGTTTGTATAAGTCAGTAAATGTGTTAGTGCATTATTATGCTGCTGGTGTATTCAGTTTAATCAGAGCACACAATGGCTGCATTCTTGTCCCAGAAGGCCCTGGGGTGTGTACTAGTGATGTGACGTTCATGAACGAATCGAATCTTTTGAACGACTCGTTGAAACGAACAATGGGAACCGAGTCTTTGTAAAGAGCCGTTCATTTTTTTGAATTTTTTTATTTTTAAGGAGGGAGTGTCCGATTGCCTGTCAATTTAGCGTCACTGGGGAGGCATTGGCTTTATATACAGAGTAGAAGTGAGAGAACTCCTGATGTGGTATCATTTTGATATTTACATTAGAGATATCAGGTATTTTGCAATGTTACTTGAAGTATTATATTTGCACTGCAGTTTTTTAGGTATTTAAGTTCTGTAATTGCAGTGATTAATCACTGTTGTGTTTTGTGCAATTTTTTTCCATTTGTTTACTCACATTTATTGTTCTTGTTCTGAGAATTGCACTACAGTTCAGGTATTTAAGTAACTGCAGTGATTAATCACTGTTGTGTTTTGTGCAGTTTTTTCCATATGTTTACACACATTTATTGTTCTTGTTTCGAGGAGAATAAAATGTTATTACATAAAAAAATGTTTCATTTTCTTCTTCATTTTTAGGCTACAGACTAGTCCACATAATGTACTGTGATGTTTTTTGTCAAATTCCATCATTTGCCTAATGTCACCTCTCATGTCATGTATTTAGCCCACACATTTAACTAACTATTCTTTTTTATGGTAAGATAATATTTACTGCCGCACCAATTAAACACCTTTAAACTGTAATGTCAATCATCACATGTAGCCTATTTAGTCATCAAAACATTGGTGTTTCAAAATAATGCAATAAACATAAAAGAGCCAGTCTTTTGAACGGCTCTTTTCAGTGAACGACTCCTGATTGAACGGCTCCCTTCAAAGAGCCTAAAGTCCCATCACTAGTGTGTACAGAAGGACCGCTCAGACCAGTGTTCCTCTTCCTGACCTTATGCCTACAAACAGTGTCTGGACTGCCCCACTAACACTCAGGTAATAAAATAAATGGGTGAATATGGTTTCTTCTGTGTCCTCGGTGGTCTAAGGAGGAACATTTTCATACAGTCCAATACGACATTTACCAATTTATTTATTCAGTCACTTCTGTCTCCAACACACATGTTCATATACCTGAAGCTGACACATCTGAAATTCCAACCCAAGGTTCATGTCTGTGTTACATTTACATTCAGTCTGGAAAGTCTTTATTTAACAATGTGATTTGTTAGTTAATAGAAGAACTTTTCACTGTATATGATCCTGACGCCAGCACCTATAGGCTGGCTCTGCAGTCCGTCTCAGGCTGGACTATTTTCAGATGAAAAAAAACCTGTTATCCATCATGGACAGTGATGAGCACCCTGTCCACCACACACTGGACAGAAAACAGAGCACCTTCATAATCCATAAAGACCCAAACAGCCACGGGTGACCAAAGCATCTACTGATGTAAAATATAGAATAGAATAGAAGAGAATAGAATAGAATAGAATACAATACAATACAATACAATACAATACAATACAATACAATAAAGTAGCATAGAATAGAAAATAATAGAATAGAATAGAATAGAATAGAATAGAATAGAATAGAATAGAATAGAATAGAATAGAATAGAATATGGAATGCAATAGAATACAATGAAATAGAATACAATACAATACAATAAAGTAGAATAAAATACAATGCAATGTAGAATGCAATAGAATACAATGCAATAGAATAGAATAGAATAGAATAGAATAGAATAGAATAGAATAGAATGCCCTTTACTGTCATTATACTGAATGTATGAGATTGGAGAGCTTCTCATTTTTCAGTGCAAACAGGTAATTATAAATAAAATATAAGGTGCAAAATATGTACAAGATAAATCCAACAAGACAGTGCAGTTAAGACTATATACAAATATGAAAATAAAAAATAATATAAAAAATGCCAAAAAAAAAAAAAAGTATGATGGTTGAAAATTTACTTACACCATGTTTAATTATGGTGTACCGGGTGATTAATACTCAGAGATGAATATATATTTCATGTGATTTTTATTCCCAGAATGATTGTATCGCACAAGATGAATGAATATTGAGATACCTGTTGATCCACTAATCCCATCAGTCCATGTCAATAATTGGCGTAAAATATAGTTCTTCATCTTTTCATGGTCATCAGATATGACCCATTTGGACGTTCAGAGGCTCCATAGTTACCGTGGAAACACCGTCATCATCTACATCATTGTTTCACCAGTAAAACCCATGGAGTTGCATCAATGACCGTGGATGGACACACTGGGATTATATTCAGTTAGTGAGAGATTTAGTTGAAGTCACTTTTTCTTCAGTTTTCTCTGTTTCTGATATAATAACACTGAAATTTGATGTGAGTTTTTATGAACATCTACACAATCAGTGAATTAATTATAGGAAAAATACATGATTTTCACTGAAAAAAAATGCAAAATACAGAGGATAAAATTTTAATAAATGGTGATAAATCACTTAAGAAAGTTTAAATGTAGAGAAAAAATTAATTTGGGAACTGACACAAAAGTAGCACTGGTTCAAGGTCTGACACAGACAATCAATATTCACCCTCACGTTCACACTTGTAACCCATTAACCTGCTGATTTGTGGGAAGAAGCCAGAGAAAGCTGGAGTGACCCCACACAAGATGACATGTATTGAGGTTTTGCACATACATCACAAAATCACGTGGTTTTCTGTTTACGACGCCATATTGGTAGGCAAGCTTTCCTTGGATCGTACAACGTGTTAAACAATGGACCTTCTAAACTCCTGTGTGCTGTTTATTACTTAGCTTTCACCAAGTATTAGTTAGACATAAAGACTGCTCGGTTCCATTGGTGACAGCAGTGGTTCTGTTCTGCCAACCGCTGTTTATAGTTATTACCGTGGTTTGCGTAACTTCTCAGTATAGTTAGCCTGCGTGTCTGTTGCGCTTAGCGGCGTGGAAAAAAAGAATTGTCATCATGCGGTATGGTGATGAAGACCCCTTTAAACCTACCAGGAGGGCTTCCCCTGGACTATCACCCTATAGAGACAGTGTGACTGTGGATCTACCTGCTCCCTTTGCCGGCGATGGCAGCCAGAGTTTCCTCAGCTGGAAGTGGCAGTCAGAGCTACGGCGGGCGACACCGGTGAGTTCAGCGGGGAGCTGATGAGAATACTTCCCACCCGTCTGTGCAAGTCTGCTTTTCTACTATGGGACAGCCTTCCCGATGTGGTCAAGTCAAATTATGCAGCCATGAAAGAGAAGATGGGATCGGCTTTTGGACAAAGACAGTTAATGGACCATTCTAGAGCTAACATATCGGCTCGTTCACGAGAGCCTGGAGGTGTAGGCGGCTGATGTGAACCGGCTGGTAGCTGGTACTCGTGTTTTTGCCTCCAAGTTACGCGCACATCACTGTTGTTAGTAAACACTGAAACTCATCTATGGTACCTTTATCACAAGCAGACATACTCGCAAATGACAAAAATGCAAACACGAGTCCAAAGAAAAACAATATAAAGCAACAGTTCTGACTTTCTGGATCCAGATAGTGCGCCTACCAATATGGCGGTGTAAACAACAATCGCATGACTAGTGACGTCAGCTGCAAGTCCTCAATGTTCCACTATTTTCCAGTGATGAGTTCAATCCCATGACCCTCACCTGTCTTGACCCACCTATGTGCAGCACCTTGGTGTGTTTTAATGACCTTGTGTTTCACAGATGAGTTTGAATTGAAACTGGAATGAATTTATCTTCAACTTTCAACTTTATTTATCCTTAGAAAAAGAAATGCGGTATGCAGCAGGGGTCATAAACACATACACGAAAACTGCACCACCAGATACCACCACAATAAAATTACACAATACAGGACAACACACAATGGAGTCACTCCCTTCCCAACACAAATGACTAGGGCTGTGTATCGGCAAGAATCTGGCAATACGATACAAATCACAATACTAGGATCACGATACGATACATCACGATATATCATGAGACTTACCCAATTAACTATTTACATTAATGTTTGCAGAATTATTATTTACACACTTGAACATTCTCATTTGTAGTGTACAAGCAGCTAAGATAATCTGTTGGATCTGTCTTTCTAAATCACTTATATTTAATGACCTAAGTACTGCTAGCTCCTGATTGGTTAGTTGAGTCATGTGAGATAATGTATCAGGAAGTGTCGTGGCGGTAGTTGCGGTGTGTGAAAAAGTAAAGCACTGTTTAAGAAGAAATCCGTCTCCATCCTGCTGTCTCATTTTATGAAGAATGAACCATTAACCACCAACGAACCCTAACATTACACTAGTACAGGGCTCTCAAACTCATTTTCTTTCAGGGGCCACATTCAGCCCAATTTGATCTCCAGTGGGCCGAACCAGTAAAATAATAACATAATAACCTATAAATAATGAAAACTCCAAATTTTTGTCTTTGTTTTAGTGCAAAAAAAACCCTTTTAATTATGAAAATACTTACTTTTATAAACTAGCCAAACAAAAAGATGTGAATAACCTGAAAAAAAATGAAATTTCTTAAGAAAAATTAAGTGCAATTTTAACAATATTCTGCCTCAACTTATCATTTCTACATGTGTATTATGGATCGGTTCTGCAAAGACACTAAATACTTAATAACAGGCAGAAAATAGTTAAAATTGTGCTTAATTTTCTTTAGACATTTCAGGTTGTTCATATTTGTTCAGGTTATTCACATTTTATTGTTACAGGATAGTTTGTAAATGTAAATATTTTCATAATTTAATGTTACTTTTTGCACTACAACAAAGACAAACATTTGAAGTTGTCATTATTTATAGGCATAATGTAATTTTTTTCCCCGCATCAAACCAAGAAGAAAATATGGAGTCTTTTTTTTTTGTAGGTTATTGTGTTATCTTACTTGAGATCATATTGGTCTGTATGTGGAACCTGAACTAAAATGCCTTGACTGTGGAATTTTTGCACTTTGTAAATTCATCCCACGGGCCGGATTGGAACCTTTGGCAGACCACATTTGGCCCCCAGGCCTCATGTTTGAGACCCCTGCACTAGAGAGTCCTGCACACATTAAATGATTTCATCTTCCTTAAAAAGAAAAGTCTCTGTTGGGCCTTTTTACACACTAGCTTGTAGCTTGGAGTTCAATGAACAACCTGCATCTGAACACAAGCAAAACTAAGGAGATGGTGATGGACTGGAGGAGGAACAGAGCAGACCCCGCCCCACTACAAATAGATGGTGTCTGTGTGGAAAGGGTCTCCTCTTTCTGATACCTGGGTGTACATGTAGCAGATGACCTCAGGTGGCACACGAATACAGCTGCAGTAGTCGGCAAAGCGCAGCAGAGACTGTACTTTTTAAGACTACTAAAAAAATGCCACCTGGATGTGAATGTGCTGCAGACTTTTTACCGCTCCACTGTGGAAAGTGTGCTGACATACTGTGTCACAGTGTGGTATGCCGGCTGCACGGCCGAGGACAAAAAAGCCCTGCAGGGGGTCATAAAGTCAGCACAGAACATCATTGGCTGCCCCCTGCCCTCCCTGGAGGACATTGCGAACTCTAGGGGGTTGAAGAGGGCAAGGAACATCTTACTGGATACATCCCACCCTGGCCGGTGCCTCTTCAACCCCCTACCCTCAGGGAGGAGGTATCGGGTTCTGGGGAGCCGAACAAACCGGCTCAGAGACACTTTTTATCCCTGGGCTATAAGGCTTTTAAATAAGTAAACTTGGGGTACTACTTTTTTTTAAACTTTTAAAGCTTTTAAGTTTTAACTGTCTTGTCTAAATATTTATTTTAAGATTTTTATTATCACTATATTTTTTTAAGTCTTATTTATATACTATTGTGTTTTTATCTTGTTTATGCTGAATTGCACTGGGGGGGGGGGGGGGGGCTGCACAATTTCATTGTAACATGGAGTACAATGACAATAAAATTTATTCTATTCTACCACCTCTATATTACTCTCGAAGGATAATTTCCTGTCCCTGCGCTTGAACTGAATTAAATAATAAAGCACGCTTGCATTTGCAGCTCGTTTACAGATGAACATATCATCTCTGAAACACTGCTGATTGATCATTTATTGTTTCTTTCAGGGCTTCAGGTCCACTTGCTGTGTTCAGCAGAGGCAGGTGGGTGATAAAACATCCTGTTAGACACCCAACACTAATGATGTTAGCATACAGACGATGATAAATTACAGCAGCAGGTGCACTTTGGAAGAATGTTTCCTTTTCCTGCGGTGAGTATTGAGTGAACTCCATCTGACAGACAGAGTGGTTTTATCACTGACCAAAAAGTATTTAATGTGTAAATGGATATTTCATGTTCTTGGTCCTGTAGGCCAGACTGTAACTAATACTGACAGATGTGTGATTGTTAAGAGAGGAGGGCCAAACAGTGATTAACGCTGTGGTTTTATCATCAGACATGTAAGATTGGATCCATGTGTGGCTATTTTGGCGTCAGTTCAAAGAAAAGCAGGTTCGGTCAGCTGACAGATCATGTTGCGTCTTATTTAGTGGATGCCAGAATAAGCTGCAGCCTCCTGATAACCTGAACATGGAGGTAATTTTGACAATAAATGGATGGATGATCTGTAACTAAAGTGACCATCTGATGCTCTGATCTAACTCCATGACAAGTCATAACGTGTTTCTGATGCTCAGGAAGTATCAGTTAAAATAATGCAGGTTGATGAAAAGGCCCACTGTGTGTAGTACATTGTGTTCCAGTAGTGGTCTTCATACGCTGTGGTAATACTATCTGCTGGGTTGGACCTGGTCCATATATACTGAAGGCAGGAAATCGTTAAAGGTGAGACTTCGCACAACATGATGATGTCCAAGTTCAATTTTACTGATTTTTTCTACAACCAAAACCAACCAAAATATAACCTTGCATTCAATCTTATTAAAACTCCAAGCTGTCTTTTCTTACCAGGGTTCTGGACCAAGTGAACTCAACTGAAGCAGCATGCTTTATTACCAATAGTAAAACTGTATCAGTTTCCATACTAGTTTTATATTATATTTTTTATATTTATTGTGACTTTCTACTTCTTGTGGATTATGAGCTCATCTGTCAAATTGTGATGCATTTACCTCTCCAGTTCCAGTAGAAGTGTTTTCTGCTGTTCACAGATAATTCAATTTTATCACCAGTTCAAGTGAGATATGGTGTTCCCCAAGGCTCAGTTCTTGGCCCCCCTTCTGTTCTCTCTATATACACAATCTAGCGCCAGAGTGATATTTTGTTAGACCCTTTTTAGCTTTGATTACGGCACATGTTCACCATGGCATCATCTTGATAAGCTTACACAATGTCTCAACATTTTTTAACCTCCTCAGACCCAGCTATGGGTTTTCTGTCCACATCTGTGGACAAGAGTTTCATAACTTTGTACAAAAAATAAAGAAAAGAAAACTGTCCACCGCAAAGGACATCCCATAAAAAATTTAAAAACTGCATCTGAAAAAACTATTACATCATGATGTTTCCAATATAGGCAATTATTTAATTAAAAAAAAAAAAAAAAAAGCTTGTACTTTGCTGACATTTCCTGGATCTTAGGAGGTTAACTTTTTTTGGGGGGGACACTTTTTATTTATAAACATTTTAATTTTACAAAACAAGGACAAGAAGTGTGGCCAGGGGATGACAGTTATAACATAAACATGCATACAACATCAGCCATTTTTAATTAGTGCTGTCACCGTTTGTAAAGATCGTCCATTTTTCTCCAGTGCCTTTTTCCAGGGTGAAAGTTATACGCTCCATCAGTCTAATGTTTTCCACAACTGAAATGAAAAGGTTTATTGTGAGTGTTTCCTTCTGTAGCCAACATTTTGTTATAGCTTTTTTAGCTGATGTCAACAAAATCTTTAGGAGGTAAACGTCATCTGAATCCAGTTCATCTGGGAAGTAACCAAGATACAGAACTGCAAAAGAGCAGCTGTTAAAGCCCAGTGTTTTCAATAGTATTTTGGTTACCTTCATCCAGAAGGGCTGAATGAGTGGGCACAACCAAAAATGTGCCCATGATCTGCTGTAGCCTCTTTACACTCTGTCCAACACTGAGGCAGAAACAGCACTGAATTTTGACTTTTGTTTAGGCATTTAAAAAAAAAAAAAAAAAAAAACGGATAAGGTTTTTCTAAATAGTCATGCCATGTATTGGATTTTGTTGAGTCATAACATTTATTTTGTCATTTTTTGGGCACAAAACATGGTTGAACCTAGGCCTGATCAACTGAAGCAACCAAAGATCATAACATTGTCCCCACATTTCACAGCTGGCCAAGCAGTGGAGGCTTCAAAGTGGTACTAACTTGAGTCTGAGGCGCTTCAAAGGGTTTCTTTTTCAGGTTTTATTTTCAATAATTTTTGAGAGCAATTCCCCACTACACCCATATGGCATCCATACACCAACCAACTCCCCAAAAAAACCCAAAGACAACTGTAGTCGCTTAACTGTTAGACATCTGTGCAAAACTTTACCGATATTTAAAAAATGTTGAAAAAACAGAAGTGCGTAATGTCGGTTTTTCCATTAAATCACAAATGCGATGATTTGTTTATTTATTATTGTGAGACGACACGAGAAGTCATTCCATAAACATGGCAACGAATGTAAATATGGTGTTGATTTACAGATATATTCATTATTATTATATATTACCCCTGTATCTCGTATTGAATTAAAAAATGATTGGGTTTTCTGGTGTGTCCACACATACCATGTTTCTTCTTCTTCTTCGCTTGTTGTAACATCCGTCAACATCTGTTTTTTTAATTTACCTCACTCTAGTTGTGAAAAAGGGCTTTCCATTGCAGTTTTGCCTGATATACCATTTGCGCTGTGCCTGCAAAACCTCCTCTTGCCAGCGCAAAAACTTTAAATTGAAAATGAGACTTTTGGCGAAATTGTCGTTTTTCCATTAGGTAAATTTTTATGCACAAATTATATTTGCACAATTTGAGGGTCAATGAAAAAGTGACTTGTGAGGCTTTATACCCAGTGCTGCCTCCAGTGTCAGGAAAATGTACTATCTACACAGGGGAACCATTCACACACAAAGTCTATAAAACACAGTGAACCAGACATTACCAACCACATATCTAATCTATAAACACCACTATATACAAACACAACACACCTATACAACAATAAAACGTCAGACCCAAATATATACACAGAAATATTTACATAACCCAATACCTAACACCCCTACTGGAACTCACCTCTATGTGCGTCACCTGGGTGGAACTACAGGGTGTATCAAAAAACAAGCTATATATTTTGAAAAATTACCCCCAGTTCCGCATTTGATCATTTTTGGAATTTTCTTTTCTGGATGTCTGTAGGTCGTAGATTGGTGGACATTTGTCCAACTTTACAGACCCAGGTTTTCATGCATGAGTGAGCAGGGACAAATTGCGCAATCCAAGTTAAAACTTGTTTTGCGTGAAGTAGCGGTGAGATTTAAATCCAATCAAAGGTCATGGGAGGGGACAATGGGCATCTATCTTGTTTTCCACAAAATTACCAGGTTGAGGCATTAACACTTTGGCCACCATGTCAGTTTCATTTCTTTACCCATGACAGCTGTTCCTGCCTTTCAAAGTTAGTTACCTCCACCAAGGAGGTTATGATTTTGCTGGCATTGGTTTGTTTGTCTGTCTGTCTGTCCAAGTGCAAGGTAACTCGAAAAGTTATGGACGGATTTGGATGAAATTTTCAGGAAATGTTGATACTGGCACAAGGAACAAATGATTAAATTTTGGTGGTGGTCGGGGAGGGCGGCGACTGATCTGCCTTGGCGGAGGTCTGCACTCTCCAAGTGCTTTTCTAGTTCAACTTGTTTAGGTGTGGAAAAGTTAGGGTTCTGGTTCGGGTTACCCTAACCCGAACCCTAACCCTAACTTAGCCCATCGGACCCCCAGGGACTGTTTGCCTGATGGACCACTCCACCAGGAACCCAACACCAGTAAGTTCAAGTTAATGTGTGTTCATCATTTTTATATTACCGTACTTTCCGGACTATAAGCCGCACCTGAGTATAAGCCGCACTCACCTTGTCTCCAACATCTCACCATTGCTTCATTGATGCCATGCTTATGTGCAGCAGCTCTATTTCCTTCTTCATCAGCCAGATCGATCATTAGCCCAGAAATTAGCCACATCATTTTAGAGCCACGGGTTCACAGTGTGTGGAAAAAAAGTAGCAGCTTATAGACCGGAAATTACGGTAATTTTCTGTCGATATAAGTCCCGGCTGGTACACCCACTATATTACCTTGTTACTCCATACCCAGCTACTCCTTTCAGTTCAGCGACCGCGCCAAAGACCCAGCTCCCATGGCTGGAAACGATTCCCTATACACCGACATACAATTTTATAGTTTTTACACAACTAATAAGTAGTTTTACTCATTGGGCTTACACGTCACAAATGTGTGTGTTGAGGATGTCCACTTGAGTGATCATTGTGGTGTGTTTTTTGACTTATGTGTGCCTCTTGAGCCCAAGCCTGCACCTAGAAGGGCCAAGAGGAGGATCATTACAGAGTCCACAGCCCAGGATTTCCGTGCCCTGTTTAACCCTAGTCTTCTTAATGAGTGTCCCGATGTTGATGAGTTTATCCAGTGCTTTGCCACACACTGCAGCTCTATTCTTGACCAGGTGGCTCCCGTGAAAACTAATGTCACTCGTAAGTGGTCTTGTCCCTGGATAAATGAAAACATCTTAAACCTAAGGAGAACTTGTCGCAAAACTGAGCGTCTTTGGAAATCAACCCAGTTGGAAGTACACAGGTTACATCTTAAAGATCTCATAACCTCATTAAATAAAATGATTAAGGAGGCAAGATCCAGCTACTTCCACAAACTTATAGCCACAAACAAGAAAAACCCCAAAGTAATCTTTGACACAATCCAGTCCATTGTGTCCCCTGCTGTCCCTGCTGCCCCTGTGCTCTGTAAAGCTGACAGCAATGACTTCCTAAACTTCTTCACAGACAAGATCAGGGATATTCAACCCAATATCCCACAACCCTCTGGCCGTCTGACCCTATCTGATCCCCCTCTGCAAACCTGGTCCTCTTTCGACCCTGTGACACTGGAGGACATCTCAGCACTTTTATCCAAAACGAAACCCTCCTCCAACTCTGCAGACATCCTCCCCCATAAGCTCCCTGACCGGCAGAAGCTTCACTGTGTCAATAAACAACTTCCAATCTGACTCAGCGGATCTACTGTGTGGTGTGCCCCAAGGCTCTGTCCTGGGACCAGTCCTATTCTTACTCTATGTCCTCCCACTTGGCCACATTATCCAACAGTATAGTGATGTCTCCTATCATCTATTCGCGGATGACATCCAGATATACTGCTCCTTTAACTCCTCTGAGCCCCACAAACTGAGTTCCTTAATCAACTGCTTGTCAGAGCTGAAGCAGTGGCTAAATGAGAACAGCCTCCAGCTGAACTCCAGCAAAACTGAGACCCTCATCGTTGCCCCGGATAGTGTAATCCCAGGGATCAAACATCACCTTGGAGACCTGAGTTCCTCGGTAAAGACAAAACTGAGGAATCTGGGTGTCATCTTTGACCAGGACATGTCTTTAGAATTCTACTCCAAACACCTAGTCAAAAACTGTTTCTTCCACCTACGCAACATCTCCAAACTCAGATCAATGGTGTCCACAAATGAGCTCGAGATGATCGTTCACACTTTCGTATCTTCTCGCTTAGACTACTGCAACAGCCTGTTTACATGCTTAAACAAGAAGGAGCTGGCCCGTCTACAGTTTGTCCAGAACTCTGCTGCCAGGCTCCTGACCCACACAAACAGGAGAACCCACATCACTCCCATCCTTAAATCTCTCCACTGGCTCCCTGTTCTATATCGTCTTCATTTCAAAATTCTTGTGCTAACTTTCCGGGCCCTACATGGCCAGGCCCCTGCATACATTGCTTCCCTGATCCAGCCCTACAGCTCGACTCGTAGCTTGAGGTCTTCAGGACAGCACCTGCTGATGGTTCCACGGACCTGTTTTAGCACACGCGGTGACAGGTCTTTTAAAGCTGTGGCACCACGTCTATGGAATGACCTGCCTCTACACCTACGGTCCATGGACTCTGTAGGGAGCTTTAAGAAACACCTCAAAACCCTCCTGTTCAAAAAGGCTTTTTAGTCTCCCACCTGACCCAGGACCACCACAGACTGATTACACTCTATGTATTCATCATAACGTACTCCATGTGTCATCCCCCCCCAGTCTCTCTATATCTCTATCGCTCTCTCTTTTCTCCTCCTTTACTCTCTCTCTCTCTCTTTAACCCCAACTGGTCAAGGCAGACAGCCATCCTTCAGGAGTCTGGGTCTGCTCCAGGTTTCTGCTGTTAAAGGGAAGTTTTTCCTCGCCACTGTCACCAATCACAAGTGTTTGCTCCTGAAGGATTCTGTTGGGTCTCTGTAAACTTAATTTGATTCTGATTTGAATTGATAAAGCACTTTGTGACTCTGTCTGTGAAAAGTGCTCTATAAATAAAATTTACTTTACTTTACTTTACTTTTACAATTTAAAATGTGTGTGTCATTTCTTCCCCCTTATCTACAATAATCTCCTGTATACTGTAAAACACATCCACAATTCACCATCCAACTATGTAGCAGCGGCTCGTCATTACACCACAGGTTTGTACTGTAGGCACTAGGCATGATGGGCAAACACTTCATCTGCCTCTCTTCTGTACTAATCAGTCTGGAAGAGAGTCAATCTGGTCTCATCGGACCACATGACGTTCTCCAATGAAACAAGTTCTTGGGCGAGTTGTGGGAAACTGTGGTGCTTTGTTTTTTATGTCGTTATTGACCCCAGGAAGAGGAGCTGCTGTGGTGTGCAGCAGCTAATGGGGATCACAACTAATACAAAAATAATTAAAAAAAAAAAAGTATTTCCTTTCTTGAACAAAAACTTAAAAAAAAAAAAAAAAAAAGAAAGAAAGAAATGAAAGGCTTCTCACTACATCAGTTAAAGGGATAACTTGTTGCAGCTGAAACATGAAAGGTTCTTATCCATTTGTTGAGTTAAATCCAGGAGAGGACTTCAACATTGGGATATGTTCTTTTCTTTCTAAGGTTCTGGAGTTCGGGATTTCAACACCATATTCATATTTCTTTGTTTTTAACCGTTTCCATGACAACTACTCAATAACTCTTGCAAATTCATGTGCCTCCTTTGACACAGCAGATCATGCCATGCCCATGCACTGTCTGGAAACATGTGCAGGAGTTAAGAGTTCAGCTCTCACATTATTACGCACTTCTCTCTCTAACAAAGCACTTTCTGAAACTCATGGGTAATTTGATTCTCTCAATTGACCATATGAGCTACAGTCGTGACTCCAGAGTTTACTGGGGCCCCAGGCAGAACTTCTCAGATCTTATTTATCTTCTCTTATTTTCTGACACCAACCTAACATTTCATTCATTCATTTATACTGAACCTCTAAATCCTCAAGAGCATCCAGGGTGGGGGGGCTGGAGCCTATGCCTTCTACCTCTGGGGACAAGGAGGGGCGCACCCTGGATAGGTTGCTAGTTCATTTCAGGTTCAACCACACATTTTTCAATCCCTGTGTTGACATGTATACAATTTGGTTATAAGACCTGATAACCACTGTTCAAGAGGAAGGACATGGAGCCCCTTTAGGGAGGTTTTCTACTGAGTAAATCACTCATTGGTGGTTTAAGGGCGGGGGGGGGGTTCACAAATTACTGTGCAGTTAAGTTCATGAACCTTCAGCAACCCAGGGATGAAGAAGTTGCCTGGCTTTCCCATCCACAAGCTATGCCTCTGGAGCTGTGGTGTCCCTCATGGCTTAGTCTGTGATCACCTTCTATTTTCTATATGTTTCTTTGCAGCCATTTCATTAAAAATCATGGGATGTTTTACCATTTTTACACCGACAACACTTGCTACAATATGCTACTAAACCATGTATTTATTCAAGAAATGCTTATTGTAAAACACTTTGGTCAGGAAGAACAATTCAAACAGTCTAAAACAATTAAAACTTTTAAAAAGATGTACAAATTAACTGTTATTCAAAAATATAGAGCTGAGGATTGACTAAAGAAAATACTTGTTTAAAAGACTAGGATCAATATTGGTATTTTAGATAAGGACATGATTTACCTGAATTTCAATTAAATATGTATTCTCTTCTGTTGTATATTGAGCAATGATTACATTGAATTTTTTTTGTTTGTTTGCTTGTTTTCATGTGGAAACACTGTGTTAATTGTAAATAGGGTTCAGCAAAATAAGTCTCAACTTCAGCCTAAATCCTTTCAGTTGTATTATATATGGAACAATGGCTATGTTGATTTGGTTTGTTGGTTAAGTAATTAACGAACGAATAAACTACTACTACTGCCGCTACTACTACTACTACTACTACTACTACTACTACTACTACTACTACTACTACTACTACTACTACTAGTACTTTACCATACCATACCATCTTTATTTATAAAGCACTTTAAGAACTTTACAGCAGGCCAAAGTGCCGTACACCAAAAATAAAACAAGGAATTAAATAAGTAAATAAAACTAGTGATAACACAGGGTGTTAAGCGGGCTAAGAACAACAAAATACTACCATCATAAAAACAAAGATAAATTAAAATCTGTTAAAAACAGTCTAAAAAACCCCCCCAAAAAACAGACATGTCACTCACTGATTAAAAGCTAATGAGAAAAAGTGCGTTTTTAGACGTGATTTAAAGACAGGTACAGACTGAGACTGTCTAACAACTAAGGGCAACTGGTTCCACAGCTTAGGGGCGACAACAGAAAAGGCACGGTCCCCATGAAGCTTCTTTTTAGTTTTTGGAACCACAAGCTGCATCAGATCTGCTGACCTGAGAGCACGAGGGGGGGCGTAGAGGTGGATCAGATCAGACAGGTAGGAGGGGGCAAGGCCATTCAAACATTTAAAAACAAATAAAAGAATTTTAAAATCAGCTCTAAAACGCACTGGTAACCAATGGAGTGAAGCTAAAACCGGTGAAATGTGTTGATGTTTCCGTGTCCCTGTTAAAAGCCGAGCTGCAGCATTTTGGACCAGCTGCAGTCGGGAAAGTGTATTTTCACTCAGCCCGGCATAAAGTGCATTACAATAGTCAAGTCTAGTAGTTACAAAAGCATGGATCACAGTTTCAAACAGATCCCTGGGCAGAACAAATTTTACTTTTGCAAGCTGTCTTAAGTGAAAGAAACTGGACTTGACCACACCACTAATTTGTTGGTCGAGTTTAAGATTGGGGTCCATTTTAACACCCAAATTTGACGTGACCGGTTTAACCAAATGTGATAAGGAACCCAGGTCAACAAGAACTGTGTGATTTGAAACACTGGGGCCAAAAACCATCACTTCTGATTTGTCTTGGTTTGGATTCAGAAAATTCAATGACATCCAAGATTTAATGTCATCAATACAGTCCATTAGGGGTTTTATCGCTTGTGGGTCATCCTTCTTTATTCAGGAATCAGACAGGGCTCCTTGCATTACTAATATATACAGTAGGGTGAGGTCAAGGATGTCCCAGATGGACATCCCACTACTTTTTGATTCATAACTTTTGAACCAGACAAGTTTAAGACAAATATTCCTACTACTACACCTACTGCGTCACAGATGGACCAAAAATTAACATCTATTTTTTGTGAGAATTCCGAAGTTCTCTAAAATGAAGTTCCTCAGACATTTTCATCCTCAAATGTATTCAGTGTATACCTTAAACTCTCTATTTTACAACCAAATAATTGGTTATAGGAAAAAAAAAAAATTTGATTAGGCTTAAATAGAAAGAGTTTAGACAAATGGCAGCATCACGGATGGACGACAAAAGCAAATATCAAATTAAACATTTTTTATTTCAGTTATCGATATCATTTTTTTTTTTTTTTTTTTTTTTTACAATATTTACAACATACAAATAGTATCAACATTATATTCAAATGCATTTTGCATAGATATATGCATTTATTAATTTTAAACACTCTTTAGAATATGACATAAATTATATAATAGTCAAATATCAATGTATTTAGAATAAAAGTAGTTTATTTATTAGAGTTCATAAAATGAACCCAGAATGACGGAGGAAAACTGGGTCACTTTACAAACATTCACTCTCAGAAAACTCCTCACTTTTTTTTTTTTTTCCACAAATTTCTTCTAGTTTCAAAATACATTTTCCTGAAAATATAAGTAATTACCTACCCAAAACTATAAGTTTGGTGTAGATTATTACCTCTGCCAAGGAACGGCGGCGGTAATGTTTTCATCGGGGTTTGTTTGTTTGTTTGTCTGTTAGCAAGATAACCCAAAAAGTTCTGGTCGGATTTGGATGAAATTTTCAGAAAATGTTGATACTGGCACAAGGAACAAACTATTAAATTTTGGTGGTGATAAGGGGGGGATTGATCTGCCTTGGTGGAGGCCTGCGCTCTCCTGTGCTTTTCTAGCTGTAATTTCATTTTTTTGGCCAGATATTTACCTTCCCTTGACTTCATCCAGTCACTAGTACTTTTCTCAGTACACTGGTCTCATGATATGTATCATTTTGGTTTTATCACATACTTTTAAGTCTTAAACAATGCAACTCCTACTTATTTTTTTTTTAGATGCTATGCTTCGTATCACAAAACACACTATGGGACTCTGTTGTTGAAAGTCCTTAACATACTTTAAATTTTGTGAAGGCATCTCCTTTTGGAAAAGCTTTTGAAAATATTTGGCATGGTTGTATTTATAATGATTTGGTTCATTTTCATTATCGTTCTCGCTTCATTTCATCTGCTTGGCCTGGTTTTATATTCTCTCATAAATCTTCGTGTCCTTATTTTCACAAGGCACTGTGTAAATGAAGTTTTCCTTACTATATTATTAAAAAGAAATCGATTTGTACGGGGAAGGCACCTCTAATCATATTGGTTCTAATCCTTTTAAAATGTCAAATATATTCACTGCAGCAATTCGGACAAGTCAGGCAGCGGTTTCCCACATGACAGGTAACTCTAGACGTCTACCCACAGGGTTGGACAGATCAACAATTGCGTCATAGTTATTGCTACAACATACCATTTGATATTAGCCATAAAGCATGCATGTTTGCATAGGTCAAAGTGCCACGCTAACATAACATTTCCTGTTTTTCTGTTTTTATGGAATGCTATAGGCATGCAGAGATTTGTAAGAGCCAGAGAGTGCCCCACAGCTTTATGTCAGAGACAGTTTGTAGTCTGGAGTTTAAAGACAAGGACAAGGACAAACTGTAGGCCAAAAACTCATGCAGCCCAGTGTTTAGACTGGTTTGAACACTTGTCTGAACAATGGGTCCATCTTTTTCTTGCCAGAACGGAGTATCATATTTATACAAAACATCAGCAGTTTCTCAAAGATAGTATCTGACATGCAGCTACATTTGAAACCTGAGAAATCAACATTACCTCAGATTTATAAAGCAGTAGTCATAAACAGGTAAATCCATTGGCTAAATGGGTACACTAGCAGCATAAATTAGGCTACATTCAGACAGCAGGTCTTAATGCATGAATGTGACCCTGAAGTGACCCACATGCACTAAAGAGGTCCTGATGGAATACGTGACCATGCAGACACACACTGTGTTTAAGGAAATAAGTATGTTTTTCCCAGCGCTCCTCCTCCTGGAACGCAGAATTGTGACATTTGTCACATTTCAATGGCATAAAGGTCGGATAAATGCAACCTGGCCGTTCAGACTGAAGTCGCATTGGAAAATATCAGATATGTATCGGATTTGGGACCACATCTGAAATTGGTCTGGGTCAGATTCGTGCTGTTCAAACTGTCTTTAACAGATCAGATACAGGTCACATATCGGAAAAAAAAAAAAAAAAAAAAAAAAAAAAAAAAAAAAATCGGATTTTGGGCCTCATTTACCTCAGTAACCTTTTACTTAGGTCACATAATGTTGTTAATGGTAGCCTTTTAATGGACATTATTTAATGTTAGTATTAAATCCTCAATTACAAAGCTAATGGTAGCTTGTGTTGTTAAACTGTTGCTACTGTAGAGGAGCAGAGAGGAAGGCAGGATTCCACAATTAAGCAACTATTCTATGGAATTAGAGTACAGAAAAGTGTTAAACCTACAAGTAGTTCATCATGGCAGTAGTATAAACCAACTCCATTTCTACCCTCTGAGAAAAAGTAGTTTTAGCAACTGCTTTTTATTTTCAGCGTTAAATTGAGAATGTACTTGTGGTGTATAAGAAAACAAATATGGTCATGGTTGGGATGACATGTCGCTATCGGGGGCGGGGCCGACGGGAGGGTTGTCCACAGTGGCGACAACCACACAATGTTAGTAATGATTGCACGTCTGTGAAGCATTGGAGTGGTCTCAGGGCCAGCCAATCAGAGGCAGTGTTGGCTTTGATGTCATGACATGATCATGGCTTCAAAGACATCCAGGAGGAAAGAGAAAGGGGCTGTGTTCAATGGACAAATACTGTTTATATTACAAACTAGTGTGGCAAGAGAGAGAGTTGGAGGATGAAGACTGGTGACAACGCCACCTGGGGAATTACACCCCAGGAAATTAGTAGGAGGCTCACAGGTTCGAATTGACAACAATACCACAGGGGTGTAGACTGTTTCGATTTAAAACAATTTATTGAATGAATTATTATTAAAAAGACTGCTATTAAAAAAACAAGTAATTAAAAAGCTAGCACGTGGCCCATACGGGTGAACAGGGCCGGGGCTTACCACTATGGCAGGGATCCAACAAAATATAAAAGAAGGGAACCGCAAACCAACACCCGTGAACTGCACACCAACAAAACTGGAAGCTTTGTGAAGAAAATTCCACCACCAGGGATCACGCTGCCACCCTAGGCCCACGGCACCTGTTCAAAAGAAAAGAGAGAACAATTTAAAAAAAGGCCACGTGCTGCCCCCAACCCCTCAACTAAAGTAAAGAAAAAAACAATTAATCAGACTATAATACACAAAATTAAACAGCACAATAACAAACTAAGAATAGACAAACTCAATAAACCAAGATTCAATGAAACACAAATGGAATGCATACAATTATAATAAAACACAACCCAATAATACACTAACACAAAACAAATGAAGATACTGTAACAAAAGATTCAAAAAAACCAATTCAATATAACACAAACAAACAAACAAACAAACAAACACACACACTTAACACAACGGAATACAAATTAACCAAATGAAAAGGAACCGCCGAAGAGGGGGATGGTGCATCCGTGTCGCTCCGCACAGGGGCCACGGATGCGAGATTAAAATAAAATCATAAAATCGGTCAAAACAGCCAGAACAGCAGTGCTTCCGAGGGTGAAGGAAATGGCGGTGGTGGACTCTGGGAATGTCCGCCGGCTCCACAGTCACGTTACGTGCAGAGTGGAACTCTTTTTCTTAAACCCGGCTTCACCACACTGCGGCATAAACAAGAACATAATTAGCTCCGGGAGCCAGGCAACAAAGACAAAACTGCACCGACAGATGGACAACGGCGACCTACCGGTATACACACACCCGATGAGACGCCAACAAGGAAACACGCTTCCACACGCTGTTCAGGAAGTCAGTCGCACTACAACGAATGGTAACATAATAAACGAGGAGGTACTAGAATGCTTTCGCGCAACCGACCAACGGTGGATTGAAAGCGGCTTACCTTTTCAGCCTCGCCGACCAGCCACCAGTGTTGCACTGGATTTTAAAAAGAAACGCCACACAGCCAACGCTGCTGCTGATGAGGAAGAGCGAAAGGAGAGAAAGTAGTTTCACCTGCGTATATATATGGCAGGTAGCGCCTCCCTTCAATCAATGCCGATTTGGCACACGGGGAGAAGGGAGGAGCAAATCCTCCTGCCACACTAGGAAAGCACTCGGAGAGCGCAGACCTCTGCCAAGACAGATCAGTGTGCCCCCCATCACCACCAAAATTTAAATATTTGTTCCTTGTGCCAGTATCAACATTTCCTGAAAATTTCATGAAAATCTGTCCGTAACTTTTTGAGTTATCTTGCTAACAGACAAGCAGAAAAACAAACAAACCCCAATGAAAACATAACCTCTGCCGCTTTACTTGGCAGAGATAATAATAAATCTAAAAAAAAACCTTGATTTCAGACTGATCTCATGAAACCGTGTTGTATGTCACACCAGTTCTTATGATATTTGGCGTGCTATACATACGCATTTTCATCCTTTTGCACGTTATTCAACATCATTTGACCGAATGTCAATTTACACTAAGATCTCCAGTTTATCTGTAACCGCTAACCCTAACCTTAACCCTAATCGTTAATTGTGAGGTATTTGGCGTGGCGTAAACATACACACAGAAAGCTTATAATGCGTACAGATAGCATGCTAATTAAAAGTGGCGTGTAAATTTACGCAACTCATGATATCATGTTACTTAATTTTATGTTGTTGCCCAAAATTGTAGTTTGCAAACTGAGTAGTTAAACTACAAAAAATGACCCAAAAAGTACTTGAACTAGTTGACGCACCAGAAAATATGAGTGTAGTTTAACCCTATAAAGCCTGAACCCTTAAATCATTGACAGAAAATTCCAGTTCTTTGACATTGGACATTGGTCCTTCTGAACAACTGAAACTTTTTTTTTTTCAAATATCAATTTCCTTGTATGAGTTTAAATTTTGTATCATATTTGTTACATCAGGTCTCAATGCTCAAATATTATTATTTTTGAACAAATGAAAATGTAATATAACACAAACATGTCTAATAAATTATTAACTCCTTTTCTAAATGGTCCCAGTTCTTCCTCCTTCCTCATTAATGACAGTCTTGTAGTGTCACTGGAAAGGCCTCTGGGGAATGAATTCCTCCCCCTGGTGGATTATCTGTGTATTGCATGTATCTAGTTGTATACATCAGGTTTTTCGAGACAAAAAATATCACACTGATCATGTAGAGGTCTTCGAAACTCATGTATCAAATATGATACGTTTGGTGTTATTGGGTTGGAGTTGAAGTAAATGGAGTTAAACTACAAAGTGGAACTCCATGTAGCTTAAGTCTCCTCAACACTGCTCCTGTAGGACCAGCCGATAAGCCCATCAGCATGTGAAAATGAAAAGTGGAATGTTAAACTACTGACATTTCTACCACCCACTTACATTTGCCGCATTTCCACTGCGTGGTATTGGCTCGATTTGACTCGGCCTTTTTGCGTTTCCATTACGAAAAGGACCTGGAATCTGGTGCCCGGCACTAGTTTTTTGGTATCACCTCCGCCCAGGTTCCAGGACTGGGGACCAGATACTAAAAGGTGACGTGTGAACACTGCAGACCACTGATTGGTCAGAGAGTCGTCTCTGTGACCCGCCCTTTTACAAAAAACAGATGCAGAAGTTTCCTGTAAATATAGCGGTAGGTTAAGCCACATGATGACAGTCTGTAAAACTACAGTCAGGAGGTTCAGTCTTTTGTGGCCAACGTAAAAATTCAGCATGAGTTTGACGAGACAACACGCAATGAGCAAGGTTATCAGCAACTCTGAGCAGATGACATGGAAGTAACACACCACATCGCTATGATGTCCAGGTACTGTAAAGTAGGTAGTATCCTGTAATGCAGGGGTGTCCAAACTTTTTTAAAAGAGGGCCAGATCTGATAATGTGGAGATTGCCAGGGGCCCGTGGTCCCTTTGGATGTTTTTTTAAACAGTAAACATTACATATAAAAGCACTGTTCTACAACAATTTTATTTTCATTGTCACAATATCATTTTTTCAAATGGCAATTTAACCAAATCTAAGCCACTCAGGTGTGAACAAGTTAAAAAAAAAAAAAAAAAAAAGACATTTCTGCCTTCCTTTCACACTGGAGTCAGATAACATAGAACAAACTGTGTGGAGTATCTTAAACGCCCAAGAAGTTGATTAAAATCTTAACCCCACATTCATTTTAAACATGACTTATATGAGTAATCATTACTCATATATTACTCAGTAATGCAAAGTCTGTTAACGTTTAAGATGAAAACATATGACTCTTACTCTTGTCTTTCACAAAATCATTCAGAAAGTAATATTTTGTGTCACATCTACAAGTACATAACACCAGCAGTTATAGGCAACTAACCTGGCAACTTGGTAGCCTGCCTTGGTGGCGAACTCATTGAACTCCCAGGTTCACATGAAGAGTCACTGTTGTGAGTTTAAAGCAGCTTGAATTTGCTTCACTTTCTCGGAACACTCACTCCCTGCTAGCTTGTCGTATGCGTTAGCATGTTTTGCCTGCTAGTGTGTCTCTTTACATTGAATTCCTTAAACAAGGCAACAGTCTCTTGACAGATTAGGCAAACACAATCACCTCGATTTTCAGGGGAAAAAAATTGTAATTCCCATCTCTCCTGGAAGCGGCGGCCCTCACTGTCAACTTTCGTTTTTTTATTTACAGGCGCCATGATTAGAAATTAGCGAAAAGGGTTCACGGCAAAGTCACAGAGCAGATAGAGTTAGAGTGGTGCTGCCACCATGAGGTGGAAGGAGAAACTGCATTTTGAACCTTTTATGATTCATGTACTCGGTTCAACAGTCCAAGCGGGCCATAAATAATACATTATAAAACCGAAGCTGCGGGCCGTATAAAATCTGACCGCGGGCCGTGATTGGCCCCCGGGCCGGACTTTGGACATGCCTGCTGTAATGGAAACCATCTCCAGGAATAGGACCTGGTACCAGAGTCAAGTCGAGCCAAGTCAAGCCAAGCCGGTTCCACGTAGTGGAAACGCGGCAATTGTTATCATTACACTATTAAACTTCAGACCACACACAACAATGAACCATTCAGCTCGATGACACTTGTTTTTGTCACGTCAAACTACCAGTCACACCAACATGCACTATATGACAGAACTTATTTTTGTCCCTGAACACTTTAAGTCACTCATTATACGGGGAACGCCCCACCCATCTCAGAACCAAAGATTATGTAATAATTAAATTCACAGCAGCTCTTATGTGATGCAACACTTGACACTAACAGTATTTTTTTCTACTTTCATACTGCGAGGTCATTTCAGATTTACAATCAGACCTTTGTCCCTAAACATAGTGTCTAGACATCTGTTATTAAATATTTAATTATGGCTTAGAGTATGATTAATACTTCTGCTGCAACAGTTTCATTCCTCTCTGTGACTGAGCGCTGACTGTTTAATAAGTCGACTGAAATAGCTCAAATATTGTTCATCACAGCCTGAACTGATCACAAGCAGGATCTGACTCAATGAGAACAACACAAGAAAACTATTAACTGGTCCATGCTGAAACCAGTGACACTTATGTCAGTGGAATAATAGAAGGGTTCTGCATTCAACAACGGAAAAGTGATCTGGATTTTGCATAACACAATCATGTTGTATTTATATTTGATGAATGATCAGGGGTCGTGTAAGGGAAACAATTTCATGGTAATCTGGTCGGATAATATGTCCGACAGGGAGGTGCCCTTGAACAAAGCTCCTTTTTGTGGTCAGAATAAAGCAGCGGACAGAGTGGATGCAGCAGGAAAGTATACATAAGAAGAAGCCGTGATCAGTTAATTATGTTGTGTATTAATGGTAAGAATTATATATTTTAAAATGTGATAGAGGTGGAGTTGGTTCCTGCAGCAGGGCGAAGTCAAGGGAAGGTTAACATATGGTCAAAAACATGTAATTACAATAATCTACACCAAACTTATATTTTTGGGTTGGTAATTACTTATATTTTCTGGAAAATGTATTTTGAAAGGAGAAAAAAAAACGGTGAAAAAAAAATGTGAGGAGTTTTATGAATGTGAATGTTTGTAAAGTGACCCAGTTTAGTGCGTGACACAAGTACAATGGAGGACCCAAAAGCAGAAGACCCGAGTAAAGTCTTTAACAGTTTTATTAACAGGCAAACTTTCATCAGACAGGGGACAGGCAGCGGGGGAGTCAAAGACAGGCAGTGGGTCGGGAGCCGGGGAATCCGAACGGGACCCGGAGGGCGAAGGCTGGAGACGTGGTCAGGGACGGAAGGCAGGTCGATCATCCGGGGCTCAGGCAGAGACGTGGTCAAACAAAGGCTGGTCGTTTATCGGGGACGAAGACAGGCAGGCGAGGTCAGACAGACAGGCGGGGTAGGAATCCAGGCGGCAGGTGGGTTGGGTCAGAACGAGCAGGGTCAGGATCTAGGTTCAGGCTGGAGAATAATTTATTATTATTATTATTATTATTATTATTATTATTATTATTATTATTATTATTATTTATGCTGGAGAGTACACACACAAGGTAGAACAATCTGGCGAGTGACAAAGAGCAGAAGAGGTGAATATATATATATATATATATATATATATATATATATATATATATATATATATATATATGTGTGTGTGTGTGTGTGTGTGTGTGTGTGTGTATGTATGTATATATATGTGTGTGTGTGTATGTATGTATATGTATGTATGTATAAAAAATATGCCCCAGCTAATGAGCTGCAGCTGGGGAACACAGGTGGACAGAGTTAGGCTGATTGGCAGGTGTGGCAGAGAGAGATGAGGAGGTGTGGTCAAGAGAGAGAGAAGGAAAAAAGACGGTAGAGCAAACAGTGCTGTCATTCTGGGTTCATTTTATAAACTCTCATAAATAAACTACATTTATTCCAAATACATTGATATTTGACTATTATATTATTTATATTTTAGTTATTTATTATATTATTACTTGCATTTTCTTGAGCCTCTTTTTTTTCTCCCTGTTCTTTTAGTTTTGTTTGTTTGTGAAGTGTCTTTGAGTGTCCAAAAAAGCACTATATAAGTGTTGTTGTTGTTATTATTATTATTATTATTATTATTATTAATAATGTCATATTCTGAACACAAAGCATGTAAAATTAATAAATGCATATATCTATGCAAAATATATTTGAATGTTAATATTATTTGTATGTTGTAAATATTGTAAAAAAAAAAAAAAAGAAAAGAAAGAAAGAAGTATATGATATTGAAAACTGAAATAAAAAATGTTTCATTTGATATTTACTTTTGTTGTCAATCTGTGACACTGACATTTGTCTAAACTCTTTCTGCTTAGGTTTGATCAAATGTTTTTTTTCCTCTAACCAATTACTAGGTTGTAAAATAGAAGGTTTAAGGTTTCTTGCAAAAAATACTTTAATTTTTTGTCCATCCGTGACACAGTTGTTTTTGATATTTTTTAGTTAAAAATATTTGAAACTAAATTTTTCCCTTTGAGTCTGTTTAAGATGGCATTTAGACCTTTACAATTATGTGGAATATTTGTCTGAAACTTGTCTGGTTCAAAAGTTAGGAATCAAACATTAGTGGGCGGTCCATCTGGGACACCCTTGACCTCACCCAGCAGTGGATGATATATGACAACATATAAGTTTATAGAGAAATACAACTGACATTTTAGGATTTAACAAATTAATACATTTTTTCTTCTTTTTTGGCCAGTTTGTTGTTGTCTAAACAGCTCTGGTGTTAATAATGTTGCCTTGAAGTTTTTGTGTGAACTGCACATACAGCAGTGGAACGACGTCCTTAAAAAAAATTACACAATCTCAAATATTATCATGAAACAATGAAGTCACTGCCCTTAAAGGTGGGGTAGGAGATGTTTTCCTGGAGCTGTAATGGCTTTAGTACAAACACAGAATCCAAATGCAGAACTTACACACCAAGAGTATGATTCAAAATATTTATTAATCACACACAGGTGAAAAAATATTATTAGTGACAGAATCTTGAGGATAATGGTAGGTGATATCCTCCTCTGATTTGTCCTCCGGATCGAGGGCGACAGCCCGTCTCCCCGAGCGGTGTTAGGGGTTTCTTTCCCGACTAGGGAAAAGCAAAGGGAGGTCAGGGATGGAAACAGGTCATGCACAGGCAGGCAATCGATCGGGCAACAGGACATTAGGACAAGGCAAAACTCACATACCGGTAGTCAGGGCGAGAAGGTCAAAACCAGGTATCAGATGAGGCAGACAAAAACCAGACAGGGAGCAGGCAGAAGACGAGAAAACCGAGGAATCCAAAACAGGTCAAAAACAGGCAGGCAAACGAACAAACGAGGTCAAAACGCTGGTAAGAACTGCTAGAGTTACAAACTGGCGTCTGACAGGGGGAAGAGACAGGGTTTAAATACACAAAAGGGAGGGAAGACAACTAGACACAGGTGGAGCAAATCAGGGCGGAGACAGGTAATCAGGACAGAGGTCAGGATGAACGGGAACAGGAAGTAAAGACGACAGACAAGACACATGAGGGAAAACTTAACAAAATAAAACAGGAAGTGACAAACAAAAACACAAAGGACAGACAAAACCAGACTAGCGTCTGGCAGCAGGTGTGACAGTACCCCCCCTCCTAAGGACGGCACCAGACGGACCAGGGACATCAGGATGGCTCTGATGAAACTGTCGGATAAGGTCCGGGTCCAGGATGCTGGCACCCAGGAACGCTCCTCAGGTCCATAACCCTCCCAGTCCACAAGGTATTGGAACCCTCTCCCCCGGCGCCGAGCTACCATCAAACGCCGGACCGTGTAAGCTGGATCCCCGTCAATCATCCGTGGTGGGGGAGGAGGTTGGGTGGGCGGGACCAGACGACTTTCCTTCCCAGGTTTAATTTGGCTGACGTGAAAGGTGGGATGGATCCTCATTGACCTTGGTAACTTTAGGCGAACAGAAACAGGATTAATAATTTTCGAGATAGGGAATGGACCGACAAACCTGGGTGCCAACTTGCGACTCTCTATCTGAAGAGGGAGATGTTTTGCAGACAGCCAAACCCTCTGGTCAGGATGGTAAACAGGAGCAGGACTTCTATGGGCATCCGCTGAGGTCTTGTAACGGCCTGACGGCTTCAATAGGGCTTGTCTAGCTCGAGTCCAAGTCCTCTTGCATCGGTGGATGAGAGCCAGGGCCGAAGGCACGCCCACCTCCTTCTCCAAGGAAGGAAACAAGGGCGGCTGATAACCATACACAACATGGAATGGCGAAAGCCCAGAAGACGCACTGGGCAGTGAATTGTGAGCGAACTCCACCCACAACAGATGACGGCTCCAGGAGGCGGGATTCTGGGAGGCCAGCACACGGAGACCCACCTCCAGGACCTGGTTAAGCCTCTCCGTCTGGCCATTGGTCTGCGGGTGAAAACCAGAAGACAGACTGACAGAAGCACCAACAAGAGAACAAAAAGCTTTCCAAAAACTGGCAATGAACTGAGGCCCCCTATCGGAGACCACGTCTCTGGGGAAACCATGTAGCCGGAAAACATGAGTCAACAGCGCCTCTGCTGTCTCTTTGGCTGAGGGCAGTTTTGGCAGAGGAATAAAATGAACCATCTTGGAGAATCTGTCCACTACCGTGAGTACCACCGTGTTACCATTAGACAGGGGCAAACCAGTCACAAAGTCCAGGGCGATGTCCGACCAGGGTCTCTTGGGAACAGGCAACGGACACAACTCCCCCATGGGAGCCTTATTAGAGACCTTACAGGCGGCACACACAGGACAAGCAGCCACATATTCAACAACGTCCTTTTCCATCGCTGACCACCAAAAGCGCTGTTTCAACACAAACAGGGTCCTCTTCACCCCGGGATGGCACGCCATCTTAGATGCATGGCCCCACTGGATAACCTGGGAACGGAGGTGAGGAGGAACAAACAGGCGGTCTGGCGGGACGCCATCCGGAACTTCACAATTATTAAGGGCCTCCATGACCAACTTCTCAACACCCCACTGAAAAGCCCCCACCATACAAGAACTGGGCAGAATAGTCTCAGGTTCAGAAAAAGATGTGTCAGGAGAAAACACTCTGGAGAGGGCATCTGGCTTCCCATTCTTAGAGCCAGGACGGTAGGACAGGGTGAAATTAAAACGAGTGAAAAACAGAGCCCACCTGGCCTGACGAGAGTTGAGGCGTTTAGCTGAGCGCAGGTACTCCAGGTTTTTGTGGTCTGTCCAGATGAGAAACGGCACGTCCGTCCCCTCCAACCAATGGCGCCATTCCTCCAGCGCCACCTTGATGGCCAACAACTCACGGTTTCCAATATCATAGTTCCTTTCAGCTGGCGACAGTCTCTTAGATAGATAAGCGCAGGGGTGGAGCCTGTTGTCAGAAGGAGAGCGTTGCGATATAACCGCCCCAACCCCCAAATCGGAGGCGTCGACTTCCACCACAAACTGCAGAGCTGGGTCGGGGACGGACAGGATGGGGGCCGTGGAGAACGCCCCCTTCAGACGGTTGAAGGCCTTATCAGCCTCAGGACTCCACCTGAACACAGACTTGGAAGAAGTGAGAGAATGCAGGGGGGCAGCCACACTGCTGAACCCCCGGATAAACTTCCTATAGAAGTTAGCAAAACCTAGAAATCTTTGAACCTCCTTCCGGGAAGCTGGAGTTGGCCACTCCCTAACCGCACTAACCTTCTCAGGGTCCATCTGGACGCTTCCTTCCGAAATGATGAAGCCCAAAAAAGACACCGAAGGCTGGTGGAATTCGCATTTCTCAGCCTTGACAAACAGTTGGTTAGCGAGGAGTCTTTGAAGCACTTGTCGCACATGCTGGATGTGAGTCTCCTCGTCTGGGGAAAAAAATCAAAATGTCGTCCAAATAGACAAACACAAACACATTCAACATGTCTCTCAGAACATCATTAACCAGGGCCTGGAAGACAGCAGGGGCGTTGGTCAGACCAAAGGGCATCACCAAGTACTCGTAGTGACCACTAGGGGTGTTGAACGCCGTCTTCCACTCATCTCCTTCCCTGATTCTAACTAAATGGTAGGCGTTACGAAGGTCTAGCTTGGAGAAGATCTTAGCACCATGCAATAGTTCAAAGGCTGAAGACATCAGTGGCAAGGGGTATCTGTTGCGGACGGTAATGTCATTGAGCCCCCGATAGTCTATACATGGCCTTAGTGACTTGTCCTTTTTATCCACAAAAAAGAAACCTGCTCCTGCAGGCGACGAAGAGGGCCTAATTAACCCAGCAGCCAGGGACTCGTCAATGTACTTTTTCATGGCTAAGTTCTCTGGACCAGACAGGGAATATAACCTCCCTTTAGGAGGTGAAGTGCCAGGGCGTAAGTCTATGGAGCAGTCATAAGGACGATGAGGAGGCAGGGCCGTAGCCTTAGATTTACTGAAAACCTCTTTTAAATCGTGATAACACAGGGGAACCTTTTCTAGTGCGGGAAAATCCTTATTCTCCTCAATGGGGACACTAACTGGGGCTACAGAAATCTGTGACGTCTTGGGAGGACTAACAGGTAACTTAACGAACTTGCAACGAGTTTCACAATTCTTACTCCAAGAAATAACCTCTCCTGTGCCCCAGTCAATAAATGGTTCGTGGATTTGTAACCATGGGTAACCCAGAATGAGTGGCTGAGTATCAGAGTTATAAACATGAAAGCTAATGCTTTCAGTGTGTCCATCCATGAACTGCACAGCAACCGGCTCAGTACAATGGGTAATCCGGCAGATCACGTGATCATCCAGGGCTCGGGCTTCCAGTGGACGCTGAACCGTGGTCGAGCTGAGTCCCAGTTTATTTACCAGATTCTGGTCCATAAGGTTAGCGTCGGAACCGGAATCGATCAGGACGGGGTGCTGGAGAGACAGAACTAGAGCACAGAAAAACCACAGGAAACGGGCGAGTGACAGTAGATAAGCACACAGTTCTGCTCAACAGCGACCCCTCACCTGCCTTGGCATCAGGTCTAAGAGTGCAGTTGCTTACTCTGTGTCCACTTTGTCCGCAGTACAGGCAGAGACCCTCAGTCATACGTCGACGGCGTTCTTCTACTGAGATATGAGTCCGTCCCAACTGCATTGGCTCCTCCTTGTTACCACCAGTCTCAGCTACTGGAAGGCGTACCATCTCACGACCAGGTCCCCTACTGGATGGAGAGCTGACCTCTGGTTCCACAGACTGCCAAACTGATTCCTGATCAGCGACCCGGATGGCCTCGGTGATGACATCGTCTAGGGAGTGAAGCTGTTGGCGGAGCGCCATCTCACGGCCAACAGAGCGATTAAGGCCGGTCAAAAAGGCAGTGATCAGGGCCTGGTTGTTCCACCCTGATTCTACTGCTAGAGAACGAAAGGCTCTCACATACTGCCTGATAGATCTCTCTCCCTGTCTAAGCCTCATAATCTGTTGACCAGCAAACTGGCTACGAACCGGGTGGTCATACACCCTCTTAAGTTCTGATACCAGGGCCGAAAAAGACTGAACAGCAGGGGAATCTTGTTCAAAAAGTGCATTAAAGTAACTGAGAGGGGGACCCTCCAGCAGGCTGGCCACATAGGCAATCTTAACAGAGTCTTTAGCAAAACGAACGGGTTGAGAATCAAAAATTAACTGGAGCTGGGTGAAAAAGTCTCGACAGGTGTCGGGATTACCAGAATACTTGGATGGCGCCAGAATGTTCGGCTCAGCCGAGTCTCGAACATGCGGGCTGGCAGCCCGACTCTCGCCTGACACAGCTGCAACCACAGCCTGGGTACGGGTGAGCTGGGAAACCTGTGTGGCTAACTGTGTCATCCTATCCACCAAGGAGTGTAGCGACTTCTCATGTCCCCCCAGCCTGTGCCCCTGGGACTGGATTGCCTCCTTAACCTGTGAGAGTTCTGCTGGATTCATATTGTGGCCAGTTTGTACTGTAATGGCTTTAGTACAAACACAGAATCCAAATGCAGAACTTACACACCAAGAGTATGATTCAAAATATTTATTAATCACACACAGGTGAAAAAATATTATTAGTGACAGAATCTTGAGGATAATGGTAGGTGATATCCTCCTCTGATTTGTCCTCCGGATCGAGGGCGACAGCCCGTCTCCCCGAGCGGTGTTAGGGGTTTCTTTCCCAACTAGGGAAAAGCAAAGGGAGGTCAGGGACGGAAACAGGTCATGTACAGGCAGGCAATCGATCGGGCAACAGGACATTAGGACAAGGCAAAACTCACGTACCGGTAGTCAGGGCGAGAAGGTCAAAACCAGGTATCAGATGAGGCAGACAAAAACCAGACAGGGAGCAGGCAGAAGACGAGAAAACCGAGGAATCCAAAACAGGTCAAAAACAGGCAGGCAAACAAACAAACGAGGTCAAAACGCTGGTAAGAACTGCTAGAGTTACAAACTGGCGTCTGACAGGGGGAAGAGACAGGGTTTAAATACACAAAAGGGAGGGAGGACAACTAGACACAGGTGGAGCAAATCAGGGCGGAGACAGGTAATCAGGACAGAGGTCAGGATGAACGGGGAACAGGAAGTAAAGACGACAGACAAGACACATGAGGGAAAACTTAACAAAATAAAACAGGAAGTGACAAACAAAAACACAAAGGACAGACAAAACCAGACTAGCGTCTGGCAGCAGGTGTGACAGGAGCATTTTTTTTTTTTTTTTTACCATATTCCTTAAAATCCCCTTCCCACCCCAATTACAACCAATTAATTAAATGCTCTAACACTAAAATTAAAAAAATTGGTCACCTGTGGAACGGACAGGACTGAAAAAAACACCATCCAATCATTTTAACTGACCCATTAAAATGATTGAAGGGTGACATGTCAATCAAATTGAACTGCCATTTGTCCCTCCCCCCTCTGTGTGCAATCAATACAATGGAGGCGTGGCTTCGGGGGGAAGTCTGAAGAAAGGTGTTTGGACTTTTGAATTGTGTATTTTCAAAATGTAGCTGCTCGAACCGTTTTTCCAGGATCTCCTACCCCACCTTTAATGTGTGCTAATGCTAACTGCTTATGCTAGGTACTGTGTGTGTATTAGGATGGGTAAAATACAGTGACCAAATTTCTATACATGGATGATAAAGTGATTTAACCATTGGTTTTTACATAAAGATGTGCTGAAGTAACTGCAATAGATAATAAATATTTTATTGTTTATCCCCTCTCACATTGACTGGCATCATTTAACCCATTGTTACTGTATTAAAACTATCTTCTGCAGGGGTCATGGGTCAATTTGAGAATCAGTGGGAGATGAGGACAGCAAGTTAACAAAGGGGAATCATTTTGGTCAATAAGACAGATGCCATGTAGTCCCTGATAATGCATACAGACTGCAGTTGGAAGTTTACTTTTTCCAGTAGGAACCTAATTATTATATTATTAATTATTATTATTATTATATTAATATAATAATTATTATTATTATTATTATACTATTATTAAGCATTATACCGTCAAGATTTTCTATATAACGTGTCGCCTGGGTGTTTTTATTTTTCTGATTAACTGTGATACATTTTACATTGCACATTTTATTAAAAAAAAAAAAAAAAAAAACTAATAACGTCTCATTGAGAAAAAAACATCTTGTAATGTGTTTGGATACGAACTGTTTAACAGCATGTATCTGTTGGATCTCATATCTCTTTTACTGTTTGACTTATCTTTAAAAGCTGGTAAAGACCAGTATCAGCATCAGTCATCAGTTCAAAACATTACAACCTTACAAAAATGGATGAAAAGATACGTCCCCTGACACTTTAATACGTCTTTGCAGCTGTGATCTTTTGCATTTTTAACAGATGACCTCATAAACTCTGATAAAAATGTAAATGTATACTGCAGTTTAGAAGGATACAGGAATGATTAACCCTATGCTTTCTACTACAGAATTCCTGGAGTTAAACAAAGGCTATGAAAATTTCAGGGGCCTCAAACAGGGTGTTTGAGTAAGATTATTCCCCCTATGGATCCGTGTGGAATGAGGGCTCTAATAGCAGACGATGCATTCCCATGTTTATGGAGGTAACCTGTGAAAAACATAACTCTGCCACCGGACCAGCGCTGCACTGCAGAGCCCATTGAGCCTGTGTGTTTTCACTCCAAATACCATCAGGCTGCAGCGTTAAGACCCCAGCTGATAGAAAATAAATGCAACGGAGGTTAATAACTACAAACAGCCAACAGCTAGGATGTGACTGAAAGGTGACTGAAGTCAACAGTGGGGTTTTCAGTCACAGGTCAAATGTGTCACATGCTTGGCTGACGTTGGAATGTACTGTTTTCATCAAATGATGGTACAGATAAAACATCGCTGACACTTTCAAAGGGTCATATTCAGTGGCGATTCTAGGATCAGAGGTTTAGGGGTGCTTTTGTAAATTTAAACACAATTTCGGACCATCATTCCCACATTTGTGAAAGAAAAGCATAACATTTTCTGGGTAGGGGAAACTGTGACTAAACCATCAAATCCGATAGAAGTTATTTAAATGCTGAGCCACAGTAAAAAAGGAATGGACTGGAATAATTAAAGACATATACCCTAACTCTAATGTCTGGAGGAAGACAATCCTCCATTTTGATACAGCAGCTCCTCAACATATACATATACCAGTGGCAGCTGCTCATCTTTCAGAGAAGGGAAGCTCATTGTTGGCTTACATAAAAAAACAAAAAAGTCTAGTTATTTAAACATAAATTCGTCCCTCCATTCCTTTTTAAGAAAATGGTCAGTGACCTTATCATACCAACTAAACAAGAATACGTTGAAATTATATTAAATTGAAACAAGGAAGTACAATGAGTGTGTTTTATTTACAGCACAAGAAATGAACAAGTAATTTCATAGTGGTTTCTCTCTCGACTTCACAGCAGAATGCACGACGGTATTAAACTGAACTGTGTCAGTGAAGGAGTAGGCCTCAAAATAGCTGTCAATCAAACGGGATTCAGCCTTTCGACTGATCCTCCAATCAGCACGTGGAAGCTCAGCGTCCACCCCAGTCGAGCTCCGCCCACCGCTCCATTCACCCCCAGAGACATCGAGTGTCCGGGGGCGGGACAACATGGTGGCATTTATCTAATTACCGTCCAGTTTTGAGGCAATGAAAAAAACTGTTCCACTCAGTCCCATTGAAGTGCATGGACGCTGAGCGTCTATGGGCAAATGCACTGAGCAGAGATCGCATGAAAAAAAAGCGCAACGGGAATGTATGAGGAGTGAACAACATCGAGTCCGTTGATTTGTGATAAAGCTGATTCTGATTGAAGTCATCTGTGAGATGAACGTGTTCTAACACATTTGGAGTCAATGAAATGTCAACACAACCGAACATATTTTTGCAATTTTAGGGGAAGCCGAGCTTCCCTTGCAGTCTTTGAGAAATCGCCACTGACATATACATATACATATACATATACATATACATATACATATAGTTTTACTCCAGAGGAATACTAGTCTCAGAGCTCCCAGATCTACTTCAGAATACTGTCTGTACATGACAATACATTCACTTTACAGGTTCTATCAGTGGAACATTCATAAATCTGTTGTATAAATGAACAAAAACCAATATAAAGGGTGTCCCAAAAAAATGTATACACACTTTAAATAACTGTAAAGTAGGTGTTTATTAAAATTCATTTAATTTTCCAATTGTAAAAGAAATTTACCAACATCCTTTTATTGTTTTGTCACTGCCTGTTCTCAAACTGACGTCCTTTCTGGTCCAGACACTGCTGACGACAAGCAATGGAATCACATAGATCACCAAACAATTCCCTTGGTAACTGTGTGCATTCACGTTCAATGGCTGCTCTCAATTCAGAGACTGTTGCAGGTCTCATAGTGTAGACTTTGTCTTTTAGGTATCCCCATTAAAAAAAAGTCTAGTGGTATGAGGTCTGGTGAACTGGACAAACAGGTGGATTGGATGGAGGGGTTTGGCTGAATACCTGCGTTCACCAGACCTCACACCGCTAGACTTCTTTTATGTGGATACAGAAAAGACAAAGTCTACGCTCTGAGACCTGCAACAGTCGCTGAATTGAGAGCTGCCATTGAACGTGAATGAACGCATGAGATGAGATGAGATGAGATGAGATGAGATGAGATGAGATGAGATGAGACTTTATTGATTCTTTAGGCAGCGCTTTCAGGAAATTGAGGAACAAGGGCAATGTAAACAGATTTAGTGGCTAAATGTGTTTGCCTGTGTGACCAATGATAAAACTGCAACAATCACAGAATTATCTGAAGAAACAATAGAAATCCCAGATTCAGTGACAACAGCAATGAAATACGATCACATATGAAGAGCTGCACAAACAGATGTTAGACAAAGACTTTGACAAACACTGGAAGAGTTTGAAACAATGTTGTAGAATCCTGATCTGGAGTTGATTTTAAATGGAAAAGATGGATGGACAGCTTCAGGTTTATGTCAAAACATCTGTTAATGTCACTTCCTTAATCAAATATATATATTTGTTTATTTATATTTGGTGCTCTTAATAATTACATTACTCAAGTGTATAGAAACACACATAAACAAGAATTTTCATTGATTCATTCAATGCCATTATTATAGATGTATTATAGATCAACTCAGATTACCATTGGTTTAGTTTGATAGTACTTAAACGTCAACCTTACAGCATGAAAAAGACTCCTATGTATTTTTGTTGTTGTTGTTGTTGTTTTAAACACACGCTCAAATATCAACATATCAAACCTACACAAATTACAATTCTAGCCTGAGGTGAAGAATTATGAAATGAAATAAATAACTGAGGAAACCCTGGCTTTAACAGACAGACTGCTACTGTTTTAAATGTTAAAGTCAAAACATTCTTGGGCTTCAGTTTCAGTTTTTGTCAAGTTGAAGTACATCTTTGATCCCTCTAAGTGTTGTTCCATTTGACTGAAGACATGAGTATAACTTAAAACAAACCGACTGTCAGGTTGTCAACCTCCTCCTGAAACACCTTCCAGCACCACAGTAGGAGGCTTCCAGCAACAAATTTGAAAACTGGAAAATGTGCACACCTGTTTTATGCAGTTGACGGCCAGATGTGTGGAACAGCGAGAGTATGGGAGGACTGAGACTCTTCTCTTTCACGGAGCAACATCCTAAATTCGTTATATGGAATATTGAATAGTTTCAATTCCCACTTGTACGATTCATCATATAGGGTTAAGGCTAATGACGTTCATTTTGTCTTCTGTTTATGTAATTATGCTTTTCTTTTTTCTTTTGTTCGGTCGAAACTGTCAAGCAGGTACCATCTAAAAACTATACCTTGTCTGAACAAAAGAAAAAAGAAAAGTATAATATCATACAGGGTTATCCAAAAAGAATGAACCGATTTCATGACGCATTGCTTCAGTTTTCAAACATCGTCATGGAATGAGTCAGTGACCATTTAAATGAGGAGTTTTCTAAGTGTTTTTTGGCACCTGATGGTTCAAGCTTTTTTAAATGAAAAATTGTCCCGGCAGTGGACTGGTCTGAAGGGGGCCCTAGACCTTGCTCTTTGTGCTTGGCCTGCAAGATTCCCAGACCTCATTGTGTGTGATTTTTTCTTGTGGGGGCACATAAAAGATTGCATTTATGCTCCACCACTACCCACTAACCTGGATGACCGTAAACATCGAATAACAACAGCGATCGACTCAGTGGATGGTGATATGCTGATACACGTCTGGGAGGAATTCTCTTCTGGCATTGATGTTGTCTGTGCTGCAGGTGGTGGACACATTGAACACTTGGAAGACAGGTAATAAAAGTTAATTGTGATTAGAATACTTGTGACTTGGCTGGAGTTTTCTATTGCTTTTCCTTATGAAAATAATGATGAAAATAATGAAATCGGTTCATTCTTTTTGAATAACCCTGTATATTTGGCAGTTTTAGACAGCTCTCATATTGTCTGTTCTTGCTGGTTGAAATGTGAACACTGACATCCACCTATGTCAGAGGTCTCAAACATGTGGCCCGGGGGCGAAATCCCTCCCCCCAAAGGGTCCAGTCTGACCCCTGGAATGAATTTGTGAAATGCAAAAAATTACACTGAAGATATTAATCATCTTAGTTCAGGTTCCACATACAGACCAATTTAATCTCCAGTGGGTTGGATCAGTAAAATACTATCATAATAACCTATGAATAATGATATTGGTGTGGTTCAAACACGTTCTATACATGAAATCACCTGGTATTCCAAAAATGTCCAAAAAGTTAGAATTAGTTAAAAAAAAAAAAAAAAAAAAAAAAAAAAAAGCCTTAAGTTTAAAATTATTAAGAGATATTGAATTGAGATGGTAGATATGTTTTTGTTGTTGTCGATTTATTCTGTTTTTTTTTTTAATGATGTGAATGCTCGATGTTTGGTGCTGTACACATTTAATTTGATGTAAGCGGTGTATCAGGTGAAAAGGACAGGCAAAAAAAAAAACAAAAACACTTTTGTTTCTGGCTTATTCCTTTTTTGGTTTTCATGTTTATTCTGATTATTGTACTAAGTGCAATGATTATGTACAAACCAAAATAAATTCATTCATTCATTCATTCATTCATTCATACATAAATACTCACAGCTTCAAATTTTTCATTTTATAAATGTAAACATTTTCATGTCATTTTACTGTATTTACACTGAAACAAACTATCATTTCACAAAAAAAACACAAATAACCTGAACAAATATGAACATTTTGAAGTGTCTGAAGTGCAACTTCACCAATATTCTGCCTGTTATTAAATCTTTTGTGTATTTGTAGACCCACTGTGATCTGTACATTGTAATTTACATGTAAATGATAAACTGAGACATAATATTGCTAAAATTACACTTAGTTTTCTTAAAGTTCAGTTTGTTCATGTTATTTACATTGTTTTAAAGGATAGTTGGTAGATGTAAACATTTTCATCACATGATTGTACTTTTTTTGCTCTAAAACATGGAGGAAAGTTTGGAGTTAACATTATTTACATATTATTATGCTGTTATTTCACTGGTCCGGCCCACTTTAGATCCAATTTGGCTCATGTGGAGCCTGAACTAACATGAGTTTGACACCCCTGATCTATTTCATCCAAAAAACATTGGTTCAGAAAATATGATATTTACTTTCATCAAGGTGGGAAATAAAATGGCTGTAATACAAACATGGTGTATCTGAAAAGCTGATGCCCAGTGCTGTGTTTTGACAGTTACAGATTACAACGATATCATGTACAGCACCGATAACAGTTCAGGTGAACATCAGATTCAGTGATATTATGAGAAGGAAAAGCTGGACGGGAAAGAAGCTGCTTTTTCATTCCAACAGAAACAGGCGCCAACATGCTGACTGTTTTACACATCCTGATGCATTACCTCCAATAACACAGATAGTGAATGGGGTTTTGGCAACGAGCTTTTACTCCCTGTTGTGTTTATTTGACCAGAAAATATGAATCCTACTGGTTATATTCGACTGTCTATTTTACACAGCACAAATATAATGTATGCCTAGTCTACTGACATGATCGCACCCCCACCCCAGCATGACTGTCTTTACTGCAAATTTTTATGATTTTAAAGATTTACTCCAGATTTACTCTCAATAAAAGAGTGTCCAACACACAACACTTTTAAAATTCACTTAAAACAGTGGCTCCTGGAAGCAGATACAGATGCACTCATTTTTTTAAAATTGAGATATATTTCATCCCCCATACACTTTCTCTGTAAGTATAGAGGTGAATGTATAGGCCAGGGATCAGCAACCCTGGTCCTAGAGAGCCACTATCCTGCATGTTTAAGATGTTTCCTTCTTCCAACACACCTGATGGTCATTATCAGGCTTCTGCAGAGATGACAGGCTTATCATTTGAATCAAGTGTGTTGGAAGAGGGACACATCTAAAACATGCAGGATAGTGGCTCCCTAGGACCAGGGTTGCTGACCCCTGGTATAGGCTAATGCCCTTGGGATCATCGTATGTCTATTTGTTTTTTGTTTAATTTGTTTGTTTTGATGGTGCCTATGTCATCATTATATGGTTTTGTTTTGTTTTTTTTATTTATGGCAAACGAGTGATGTACTAATGTTGGCTGTTTTATGTCTTGTGTCTGTCATCTGCCTAGAAACTGTAGATGAAAAGTACTTATTTTTGCTAATTCTGGCATGTTTACATGGGTGTATTTTTTATGCTATAATGTTCATAAATATGCATGGTCCCTATTAAATAAACCATCCATCCATCCATTATCCTCTGCTTTATCCAGGGTCGGGTCGCGGGGGCAACAGTCTAAGCAGGGATGCCCAGACTTCCCTCTCCCCAGACTCCTCCTCCAGCTCTTCCGGGGGGACCCTGAGGCGTTCCCATGCCAGCCGAGAGACATAGTCTCTCCAACGTGTCCTAGGTCTTCCCCAAGGTCTCCTCCCAGTGGGACATGCCCGGAACACCTCCCCAGGGAGGCGTCCAGGAGGCATCCGAAACAGATGCCCGAGCCACCTCAGCTGGCCCCTCTGGATGTGGAGGAGCAGTGGCTCTACTCCGAGCTCCTCCCTGGTGACTGAGCTCCTCACCCTATCCCTCAGGGTGCGCCCAGCCACCCTGCGGAGGAAACTCATTTTGATCACTTGTATGTGGGATCTTGTCCTTTCGGTCATGACCCAAAGCTCATGACCATAGGTGAGGGTAGGAATGTAAATTGACCAGTAAATTGAGAGCTTCACCTTTCGGCTCAGCTCCTTCTTTACCACAACCGACTGATACAATGACCGCATCACTGCAGACGCTGCACCAATCCGTCTGTCAATCTCACGCTCTATCCTTCCCTCACTCGTGAACAAGACCCCAAGATACTTGAACTCCTCCACTTGGGACAAAGACTCCCCACCGACCCAAGGGCACGCTGAAGGTCCAGGTTCGATGAGGCCAACAGGACAACATCATCTGCAAAAAGCAGAGATGAAATCCTGTGGTCCCCAAACCGGACCCCCTCCGGCCTCTGACTGCACCTAGAAATTCTGTACATAAAAATTATGAACAGAACCGGTGACAAAGGGCAGCCCTGCCGGAGTCCCACATGCACCTGGAACAGGTCTGACTTACTGCCGGCAATGCAAACCAGGCTCCTGCTTCGGTCATACAAGGACCAGACTGCCCTCAGAAGAGGCCCCCATACCCCATACTCCAGAAGCACCCCCCACATGATACCACAAGGGACACGGTTCAACACCTTCTCCAGATCCACAAAACACATGTGGACCAGTTGGGTGAACTCCCATGAACCCTCGAGCACCCGATGGAGAGTGTAGAGCTGGTCCAGTGTTCCGCGACTGGGACAAAAAACCACATTGTTCCTCCTGGATCCGAGGTTCGACTATCGGTCGGATCCTCCTTTCCAGTACCCTGGAATAGACTTTCCCCAGGAGGCCGAGGAGTGTGATCCCCCTGTTTGGGGCACATCCTCCGTTCCCCCTTCTTAAAAAAGGGAACCACCACCCCGGTCAGCCAATCCAGAGGTACTGTCCCCGACTGCCACACAATGTTACAGAAACTCAGTCTTAAATAAACCAATAAAATAAAATAAAAATAAGATCATAGACTGTTTTTAATTATTGGACAGAGGAACCATGACATCACTCATTGGTTTCTGATATGCAATGTTGATGTTTATGTCAACATTAGGTGTGTGGTTAAGGTGTGATTTGTGATGTGAAATGACCATATTTGGATAAAGGGGGCGGAGCTACAGGGATGCAAGGGATCAGAACCATCTGCAACGGGTCATGGATGACTAAAATGGTGAACTTCATCAAACCGAGAGGGCTGTCCAAGTGTCCGCAAAAGTATTTTATCATATGTATCTCTTATGTCTGTTTTGTCCCACTGTCCTGTGTCAGTCTGTCACTTTGTTACATCCTGTCCCTGTGCACTTCTGTCTATATGAGCCCCCCCCCTCATGTATATGTATACTAGCAAGGAATGAATGACAATATGAGTGTAAAACTTGAGATTGTTACTTGTTGAAAAACAAGGGTTTTGGTGAAATTGTTGTTTTTCCATTAAGCAAATTTTGATGCAGAAGTTATATTCACGCAATTTGACGGTCAATGGAAAAGCAAGTAATGATGGCATATCCCCACCATTTCCATAACCCACATGCACTACGTAATCCCCAACAACAACAGCAACAATAGCGTTTTGCATTTTGTTTGTATAACCTATTAACCATAATTACAGTTGAGGGGAAAAAATAGTCTTATGCATTAATTTGACCTCTGACCAAATTAACAGGAAAAACCGGGAAAACTGGTCTCATTAAGTCTATGGGAGCAGCATCTAGTGGACAAAAGTGGTATTACAGCTCTAAGATGTTCCAGTGTTGGCTTCATTTTGGAGATAAAGTCCTTGCCCCTTTGTTCTAGACTAGACCATGTGATGGAAATAAGCCTCACATTCTGTTTTTTCTTTTCTACATCATCCATAAACCTCCCTTCAAATTGACATGGTAGTTTAAAAAAACATCTGGATTAGAGGATTTAACAACAAAACAATCACATGTGTTTCTGAAATAAATTTTTTCCAGAGATATTGTTTTCAGGCTATGTTGCTTAAAAATAAGAACATGACTGAAGTTACTAAAAATATAAAGTATAAACTCTGTATTATTCACTGAATCCAGTAAAATTTCCATAATGAAGCTTTTGGTCCATGTGTGAAAATGTTCCACTGAATCCCAACCAACACCAAAGTGTCAAGGTTTATGCTTTTATGAAAAACTGAACATGCTTCCTGGACAATTTAGACCAAAGGTGCTGAAAACATTCCTGTTTAAAAAGGCTTTTTATGGCCCACCACGATGCTCTGTTTTATTCACTTAGTCTTTTATTTATGTTACAGTGCTTTAGTTTTTGTTGGACTGTCTTCTTTCTGTAGCACTTTGAAATTCTGCTGAATGAAAAGTGTGTTGTTGTTGTTGTTGTTGTTGTTGTTGTTGTTGTTGTTGTTGTTGAAACTCATTTTAGTTTAGGCTCCACATTAAGCCAAATCTGATCTTAAGTGGGCCGGACCAGTAAAATAATAACATAATAATATATAAATAATGTCAACTCCAAACTTTCCTCTATGTTTTAGAGTGAATAAACCAAAATTATGTGATGAAAATGTTTACATTTGCCAACTATCCTTTAAAACAATGTGAATAACAGGAACAAACTGAAATTTCTTAAGAAAACTAAGTGCAATTTTAACAATATTCTGTCTCAGTTTATCATTTACATGTAAATTACAACTTACAGATCACAGTGGATCAACAAATACACAATACATGTAATAACAGGCAGAATATTGGTAAACTTGCACTTCAGACATTTCAAAATGTTCATCTTTGTTCAGGTTTATTCGTGTTTTTTTGAGAAATGATAGTTTGTTTTAGTGTAAATACAGTAAAATGACATGAAAATGTTTACAGTTACAAAGAGAAAAAAATAGGAGCTGTGAGTATTTATGAATGAATGAATGAATGAATGAATTTATTTTGGTTTGTACATCAGTCATTGCACTTAGTACAATAATCGGAATAAACATAAAAGCTAAAAAAAGGAATAGGCCAGAAGCAGAAGTTGTTGTTTTTTTTGCCTGTCCTTTTCACCTGATACACCGCTTACAAATGAAATGTGTACAGCATCGAATAATAATAATGATAATACATTTTGTTTATTGGCGCCTTTCAGGACACTCAAGGTCACCGTACAAAGTTGTTAAAAATAAATAAAATACAATTAAAATTACATATATACATAAAAAAAACCCATAGGTACATAAAATGGCAGTAGACAAAAGTGAAATTATGGAATTGAGTAGGCCTGTATGAATAAATAAGTCTTAAACTGGGATTTGAAGGTGGTAATAGAATCACATCGAACATCAAGCATTCACATAATTTAAAAAAAAAAAAAAAATCAACAACAACAACAACAACATATCTACCATCTTAATTCAATATTCCTAGATAATTTTAAACTGAAGTCTTTTTTTTATACTAATTATAACTTAATTTTAATGAAGACATTTTTGGAATACCAGGTGATTTCATGTACAGAACATGTTTGAACCACAAGAATATCATTAGTTTATAGATTATTATGATAGTTTTAATCGATCCAACCCACTGCAGATTAAATTGGTCTGTATGTGGAACCTGAACTAAAAAGACTCATATCTTCAGTGTCATTTTTGCATTTCACAAACTAATCCCAGGGGCCAGACTGGACCCTTTGGTGGGCTAGATTTGGCCCCCGAGCCGCATGTTTGAAACCTCAAGCCTGGAGGGTGATATGATAATAGCACAGGGCAGGAACAAGCCTTCCCCTTGGCACCCCCCCCCCCACACACACACACACACACACACACACACACATCCAACTACCACCACCAAAAATAAATAAATAAATAATATTGGACATTATAAAAAACCCAATGACTGCTCAACTGAGAATGTAAATTGACAAAATAAATACTGAGATGAATAAATTTGAATCAATGAACATTAAGTCAAGTCAGTAAATGTAGAACATCTCACTGTAAAAACATAGATGAGAGTGATTTTTATCTTTTGAGCTATTATGTTCCCTTCTTTCCAGTTAGGAGAGCAATATTAGCTGCAGGCGTTCTACTCCTGCCAAGAATAATAGTGTATAAAACAGTGTATCAGCCAATTAATCATCCATCTGTACTCAACCTCCAATAACCTTTTCCTCATTAAAAAAAAAAAAAAAAAAAAAAAACATTCTGCACTGTAATCAAGGTAAATTATGAATGACACTTAATACGACTCACAGACGTACAGTATAAAGATAAGCATGTAATTTAGTCTTTTTAATCAGTTCAGCAAAAATGTTTATCTAGTGATGGAAGAAGTTTTCAGATTCTCTCCTCATGTAAAGTAAAAATACTGATATTACACTGAAAATACTCCATTACAAGGGAACTTATGCCTTTCAAACTTTATTTTTTACATTGATTTGTTAATGAGCAACAGCCAAATGATATCCAAATTATATCAGAGTCTTCAGAAAGAAGGAAATAATATATAATACATTTAAACCAAAAGAAAAAAAGAACTAAAGACAGTGATAATACAAGAGGAATAGTGTTAAATATGCAAAACACATCCACTAACTCATGGAAGTGGAGAGAATTTAGCTGTTTTGTTTCTTTCTTACACAAAAAACTAATGAATAATGAACACTAATCATTCACATATCTTATGGATATGTCCAAAAAACTCTAATGTTTTGGGGTTAAAACATGTTTTGTTATGAGACAGTGTTAAGCTCCTTTATTTTGAAGTAACTACAGATGATATGTTCACTAAAAACAGCCAGTATTTACACTGTTGGGGAAACTAAAACTACATTGAGTTCAACTACGTGGTTCAATTCCATTTGGCTGTAACTTGACAAGACAAATTTATTTGTATAGAAGAATTCATACACAGGACAATTCAGTACTTTACAAAAACAGAAAAGAAACAAGTTAAAAACACAATTAAAACATAAATAATAATCAATTAAACTGAAATAAAAGAGAAGAGTGCAGATGAAACACTTTCAATTGTTTTTTGCACAGTTGAACAGAGGCGTTTTCAGCCGTTCAACTGTTCAGCCGTTTCCACTTAGTGGTAGTTTAACCCTGTAAAGCCTGAACCATTGACCGAAAATTCCAGTTCTTTGAAACTGGAGCCTTTATTGGTCCTTCTGAACAACCCCCATTTTTTTTTTTTTTTTTTTTTTTTTTTTTCAAATATCAATTTATGAGTTTCAATTTCGTATCATATTTGATCCATCAGGTCTCAGTGCTCATATTATTTTTGAACAAATAAAAACATAATATAACACAAACATGTCTAACAAATTGGTAATTCCTTTTCTAAATGGTCCCAGTTCTTCCTCCTTCCTCATTAATGTCAGTCTTGTAGTGTCACTGGAAAGGCCTCTGGTGAATGAACTCCTACCCCTGGTGGATTATCTGTGTATTGCATGTATCTAATTGTATACATCAGGTTTTTAGGGAAAAAATATCACACTGATCATGTAGAGGGCTTCAAAACTCATGTATCAAATATGATACATTTGGTGTTATAGGGTTAAAACAATACAATAGTAAAAATAACTCTATAAAGTGTAATTATATTACTCCAACAGTGTACGAGGAGGAGGAGTAATGTCAGCAGAGTGGAGATTTAACTAAATAAACGACAGAGACAAAAGTAACGTTGCAGACACAGACGGATACAGACGCAGTGTTCTGTCCGTCCTCTGCGTATATTCCATCTGTTTTCCAGGTGCTGGTGGATGAGTACCCAGACGGAGAATACCAGCGGAACTGTGGAGGTAGAGGATCTGTTCAAAGAGCCACTGTGTAAGTTAGAGAAAAACTACTGACACATTTATGACTACCCTCAACAATATCAACGTTAGTATCACATTAGTGTTACCTCTGTCAGTTCCATGTTTATTATTACTGACTTCTTCATTTTATTTGTCCAGTATGGTTAATTCAGAGCGGCGCCCCCTGGTGGATTAATTGACAAACGCTCATTCCAACACATTAAATGTCAGTAGCAGCACTTTGTTCCAGTCAGACTAATGACAACAACAATAAAGCACATTTACAAAAGGAACTAAGAACTGGAATGGGATTATTAAGGATTAGTATCAGTATTCGGTATCGGCAAGTACTCAAATGGAAGTACTTGTACTTGCATGCAGTCTGGAAAAAAGTGGTATCTGTGCATCCCTAATGTTAAGTAATGGACGAATAAAGTAAAGGAACATTTGTGATGGAAAAGGACTTTGTCACTGAGGTGAAAATGGAAGAAACTCATGATCAATTTAACTCTGTACTAAAAAGTACATCTAAATAAAAAGTAAAAAATTAAGTTCTATGTGTAGAACAAGATCTGTGTCCTAAGTAAGAATATGTAGAATATGTATGTGTGAGTTAAACCATGCAGTAGGAGTGGTGGTGTAATAAATGACTCTGTCAGTGTTTATTATTATAAACGACACTCTGGGTTCATTTTACTGCTGTTTTACCACAAATAAAACCCACACATTTGGAGATATACATGATTTACAGTGGAATAAAGAGTACAATATTTACTGCTGAGGTGAAGTGGAAGTAGAAGTATGAATGTAAGTACCTCAGATTTATACTGAAGTAGTGCAGTAAAAGTACACAACAATAACATCATCCCGCTGATCTACGGAGCCGACGTTCAGGGTCACAAACACACCCTCCAACCTCTGACCTCACACACTGTTTGTGTTTCAGATTCCAGGAGTCTCCTCTGGAGGCCCTTCAGACCAGGAGATGAGCTGATCTAAAGCCTGGAGTCAAACCTACAATAAGCAACCACTGCTGGAGTTTAGTGGAAATGAAGCGGACTTCAAAATAAAAGCACAGGGTTCAGTCATTTTATACAAACCTAATATAAAAATGAAGGAAATCCTCACAGTGGATTCAAAATTTAACCCATGACTTAAGTTTTCCACCATAATATCTTCATTTTCAAGTGTATGGTAATTGTATTCATATTCTACTGTAATTTATCTATAATAATAATAATAATAATAATAATAATAATAATAATCTGTAATAATCTGTAATAATCTTCTATCTTTACTTAGAATTAGCAGTTGTTGTGTTTGAAACATGGAGTATCAGCTGTTTTATTGTCATGTGGATGGATAAAATAAGGGTTATGTGTCAAAATACAAAAATCATAACCTATTTTAAGGAAGTCCATTATATAGACACGTCCCACTCTACATCTAAAATCAATAAACTAAATAAGTAGGGTATGAAAGAAGACCTTTTTCCTTTTAAAAATGAAGCTTTTTATTACAAACTGCTCCTTTAAAACAACATATTATTCAGAAACATGTAATTAAATATGTGCACGCTGTCACAACTTTTTATTACACTATGTATGCACACACACACACACACACACATTATTTTTTATTTTACACTTGTGAAAACTTGAAATTGAAGCTCAGAAATGAAAAAAAGTGTGTCTGGTGTAACAATAAAACATGAGGATGAATGTGAAAATGTGAAATATTAGGATTGATGTGCTGTTCAGACATGTATTTTCATTCATTTATGGTAAAAAATATTCAACACAGATCTGTCAGGAAAATGGTAGTTGGTCTAATTATCAGTTTCCTCCAAGATTTTTGATTTATGGACTGAGAGTGTTTTATTTTGAAAAGTAAACAGGAAGTGTTTGTGTTTTTACGGCTGACTTTACGCTGCGCTCTGACTTCATAATGAATGTGCGCGTGTTTGAAGGAATCAGACGCAGATGAGTCGAAGCAGCGCAGATCTGCGGATGAACATCTGGGATATTTGACTTTACTGTGAAAGAAGCTGAAGAGCGGACACTGGAAGGACTGAGCCTCCTGTTTGAGCATTTCAGCCTTTTTTCATTTTTTCACATTTTTATTTCTAATGTTCCATGTGTGATGGCTAATGTGTCATCTCTTGATGTGGGAGTTTTGTTTCTAATTGTGGTGACAGCATCGGTGACAAACGGTAAGTAGGTTCTTATTTTGTTTGTTTTTACAGATGTGGACAGTCTAATGGCTTAAAATATGTCTAAATAATTACATTATTTATGTTTTGTTTTTTTTGGGTTTTTTTTAAGTTTTCTTTATTGCTGGCTGGTATCTGAGTGTGTTTTTGTTCATGCAAATTGTGATTTTTCTTTCTTTTGCTGCAGCTAAAGTGGCTCAAAAAATAAAAAATAAATAAAGTAAAAAATCTGTTTTCTCATAAAAGACACTAATGAAACTTACTCTTACAGTATTAGAGGTAATGACAGGTTCATGGAGTAGATTCACTGAGCCATAAAAATCAGTGCCAGTGCTATTAAACCACAAAAGCTGCACCTTCAGCCTATTCCTTTTGCACCATTAATATTTCATAACCAAACCCTTCTATGTATGCACACACACAAGGGTCTTTGTATGTATATATCATTTATTATATAGATTAAAGTGCTACAGACTAACTCAATGACTTGCAGTTGTTTTTCATAGTTTGACTTGTCCTGTAAATTATTGTTTGTTGTAGCTGTGGGTTGTATTTCACGCTGCCCCTTGGTCAGGACTCCCTTGGAAAAGAGGTTCTTAACCTCAATGGGATCTTTTTTTTCTGGTTAAATAAAATAAATTAAAAAAAAAAAAGAGATTTTATTGGGCAAAATCTGGGACCTCGGGTATCAAATTTCATGCCATCTCGTGTAAATGTGTGCTGGTGTGACCATAAACTTCCTGAAATCCTTGAATTCCTGAATCCTCTTTTGCTGATACATTTATTATATACCAGTATATATGATTATATATGCACATAGTGTTTGAACATGACCAAAATAAATTACTTCTTGTCTTTACTTGTGCACAGACACATAAAAGACTAAAATTCCATTGACACTGTGAAAATGTCAGGAATATGAATTAGTGCTGCTAAGTGTTTGACAGGTAATTAAAGCAATAAAAGTGAAGTGTTAAACCCAGACAATACGATAACAAATGCCTCAGCCCAAAGTGACAAATAAAAGCCACAGGTGACTCATTTACATGAAATGAAAAAATGTATCAATTCATGTCATTAGAGAAAGAATCATTCAGTGACTTATATCCTAAGTCTGATCTGTGACTCAGCTGCTTATCACAGGCTGTGTGATAGAACTTTTTTTTTTGTCATGATGGTATTTTAATCATTTTAGTTGATACTTGTTGTTATCACATTAAATGCCAACAATTTACTCTCACCTTAGAGGTTGATTTTTGGTCCTGAGGCAATGTTAGGGACAGCAGATGGTTATTTATATTTCAGATGGTTCCTAATGTTCCTGTATAATCACAATAAGACAAACACCAAAAATATTTCAGACATGCAATGGTAGAACAATTAAAAAGATTAAGATTTGAAGCGTTTATTGTCGTATGTACAGTGAGGAAACAGTTTCCATGTACAATGAAAGTCTTGGTTTGCTGACTCAGAATGACCAAATATACATAAATTAAACTAAAAAAGTATAAATAGATAAAAGATTTTTTTTTTTTTTTAAATGAACAAGACAGATACAAATAGTGCAAAAATAAGACCCAACTATGAGTTTTCTGTCCATGTTTGTTTTTTTGTAAAAAGCTGTGAAACTCTCATCCACAAACTGTCCAACGCAAAGGACATTCTATTAAAAAAAAAAAAAAAAAAAATCTGAAAGAACTGTTGCATCATGATGCTTCCAATATCGGTAATTATTTAATTTTAAAAAAAGCTTAAAACTTACACTTGTTGTACTTTCCTGGGTCTCAGGAGGTTAAGTGTTCAACATCAATGTATGGAGGATGAATAAAATTGAGTTTTATGACAATGTAAACACACACACTACAAACTTTTTTATCATAATGACATAATTATAATAATTGTTTTTTCTCAAAGACCTCATTAATACAATTCAACTCAACTTTACTTATAGAGCACATTTCATGTAAAAGGCAGACTCAACGTGCTTCAAAACAGTTACATAACATAAAAACATTAAAAAAAAAAAACAAAGACTCAAACTTCCTCTGAGCCTGTGTCCATATCTCCAATAGTAACTCTACACACACACACACCCCAATACATAATGATGAATCTGTAATCAGTATCTGTTTTTGTCTTATTTCTGTTTGTCCCACTGTCTTGTCTCGTCCTGTCTCTGTACACTTTCGTCGATATGACCCCTCCCTTTATGTAAATGTAAACAAGCAAGGAATGGCTGAACATGTGAATATAAAGTTGGAGATTATTACTTAAACATGAAAAAAACTAAAAAATAAAGTTGTCCTACGAAAAGGGGTGGTAGTAGTGGGTTTAAGAGTGAGAAAAAAAAAGTAACTACTCTTTTTGCCAAAGTTGTGACGCTCACGTGGACAAACCTTGTGTTTGTGTGAAACATTAGTTCTTTCAGAGTCTATACGTTCCCTCAGGGTTCTTCCAGCATGTTTATGTTCAGTCACGTTAAACCAGGAAAGGAGGTTCTCAAAGCGTCTCGTGTTGCTCTGATCTGCAGGTTTTTCATCCAGTAAAGATGTAATCCAGAGGAGGGAGCTGGAGGCGCTCCGACTGACTGCGCCCCTGCCCATCGCTGCCGCCTCTGCTTCTCCAGCTGGCGAGTCGACGTCCTGCTCCGACTGCGACCCTCCGGGAGCCAGGAGGCGGGCCAAGAGGTGCACATGTTACACCTACAAAGACAAGGAGTGTGTGTATTACTGCCACCTGGACATCATCTGGATCAACACACCAGAGTAAGTCATCCATCACATCCAGGATGGAAGTGACAGCGGGAAGTTTCCCATGTGACCTCTGAAACTTATATCTGTGTTTATACTGTGTCATCTTTGAAGAACAGGTTCCTTAACTCTTTCATGCATAGTGGTCACTACAGGGGACAGTTCTTCTCCAGCTGTTCTCTTGTATATTCATGGGTTTTGTTGTTTTAGTTCCATATCAGCCAACACAGCGGACACTTATGCACCATCTCATACACTGACATTCACACCATTACTGTAACTTTGCTGTTCTTGATAAACCTGATCTGCACTAACATGTTTGAGTCTAAATCAATTGCTTGTTATTATTATTAAACAGTGTTTTGGGTATTTTCTTAAACATAGGTTATTTTTTGTTGTTGTTTTTTTTTGCATATTATCTCCATGAAGTGAGTAACGACTAGTTTATTAGTTAGTTTGATCCTCATTAGCTGCTGCACACCACAGCAGCTACTCTTCCTGGGGTCATTAACCCTTTCATGCATGAATTATAAGAACCTTAATCAAGATTTTTTTCCTCAGTGTTTTTATTCCTCTTTAAGCATGAAAAAAAAAGTAATGCAATTGATTTTTCACAAACCTATTTTTCAAAAATGTCCTCTCAGCTGAAAATGATGTTAATTTTAGATGCAAGAAATGTGTTTACTGATTTACTGTGAGAAAACGATGAAATAAAGACATTTTTAATGCTGCTAATCTGATATTCTCACATTTTAACATACCTACATGGATATAATATGCAAAAAAAAAAAATTAAACAAACAAAACAAAACTTAATTACAGTCTAATAACATTTAGCATTAGCATGTAACTTTGCACAAACAGCAAAGTTACAGTAATGGTCTGAATGTCAGTGTATTATGGGATGGTACATAAGCGTCCACTGTGTCAGCTGATATGGAACTAAAACAACAAATTCTTTATTCTTCTATTTTGGTTTTAATTATTCTTTTGTACAGCACTTTGGTCCACTGCGACTGTTTTAAAGTACTTTACAAACAAAGTTGGATCGGATAAATATGCATGATCCCTATTAAATAAACCAATAAATAATACAAAATAAATAAATAAATAAATAAATAAATAGAACAGTTGCCCACTGTGGTGACCACTATGCATGAAAGGGTTAACAACATAAAAACAAAGCACCACAATTTCCCACAATTCACTCAAACAGGATGTACATACACTCATACTTAGAGTATGTTAAAATGTGAGAGAACATCAGATTAGTAGCATTAATTTATTTTTTATTTCATAGTTTCCACATGATGTATCAGTAAATACATGTTTTGTTTTGTTTTGTTTTGTTTTTTGCTTCAAAAATTAAATACATGGTGTCAAACTGAGTGGACATTTTTGGAACTCCATGAAAAATAGATTCATAACAAAATTTTCAATCGCATTGTTTTTTTCATACCTAAAGAAGGATAAAAACACTCAAGAAAATAAATCTTGATTGAGGTTCTCACAATTCATGCATGAAAGGGTTAAGGGGATCACTAGAGCATCCGATTTGCAAGGCTTTAACTCAATACTCCTCCCTCCGCAAAGCATGAGAAAGATTTAGGATGAAAAACGGAGCTGACAAAACCCACTGTTTTATGGAGGTGTTTTCAGTGACTTCATGAACGGTAAAGATTACATTTAATTCCAAACAGTCCAGAGTCTGAACTCTGTGGTATTTGAGTTCCACTGAGGGTTGTTGTCGGTGGCCAACAGACAGCGAAGGGGAGGCGTCCACCTGCTGCTTTCACACTAGACCCAAACACTTTTTCATTCCAGCAGACCATGATTATATTTTCTTTTGTTTTGTTTTTTTTACTATTAATCTTATTTTACATCATTTTCAGGCAGCTTTAAGGGTTCTATGTGTAGGATTTGTGCGTACTTATGAACTCATGTGAAGTATGTGTTGGCGTCTGTTTCATATTTGACATCATGTAACTCCATTTCAGTGGTCTTACCTGCCTACATCCATGATTCAAGTGTTGTTAATATACTTAAACTGAAAGTAAGATGAGACTGTAGAATCTTCAGTGTTCTGGCATTTATGTCCCTGGTGCACAGAGGGCAAAAGCTGATAGCAGACATGTCGTTATGCAGCCCAACACAAACTTATGACCTCCACCAGGAGGTATTGTCATCACTTTGCTTTTTGTTTGTTTGTGTACGTGTTTGCATGTTTGTTAGCAAGATAACTCAAAAAGGTATGGATGGATTTTCATGAAATTTTCAGGAAATATTGATACTGGCACGAGGAAGAAATGATTACATTTTGGTGGTGATCGGGGGGGGGCAGATCTGTCTTGGTGGAGGTCTGCGCTCTCCGAGTGCTTTTCTTGTAGTCCAACTCCACTCTCTTTTTCTTTTTTAGTTTAGTTTATTTCGAATATGCAGCAAAACAAAGTAATCTTACTTAGTCCATAGAAATAAAACAGATAGTAAAAAATCATGGAAGAAAAAAAAGAAAAAAACTTGCCTTTCTTGTTCTCATTTCCAATTATCTCACATCTTTCAACGAGACGTGCATTGACCTGTCAATCAACTGGGGTGACACTGGCACCTGAGGTATCCAATCAGGTTCCAGAGGTGGGCAGCGCTAGTTAGCAATATTTTCTTCAGTATGACCCACCCTACACCGCCTCTGATTGGCTCATCAGTCCTCATGCCTAAAGTTAACCAATCTAATCAGTGAAAGTACCGGGTACTAGCCAATTAGAGGCAGAGTAGGGCGGGTCATGGCTTCACCATCCAAGGGAAAAAAAAAAAAAAAAGTGGGTATACACAATGCTGACGGAAAAATAAGTAGGTATACTCCGTAGACTGCCGTATACTCTGGACTACACCACTGCTGTACATGAAAACAAAGTGTGACTTCATTTGCACATTCGAAAAAGGAGTGGGAGGAAGTAGAACTTATTTAATCCCACCCCTCCCACACAACAGTCCATCCTTTACCTCCCATCAGCAGAATATATGAAAAGGTAATGCCTACTACCACACTACTGTGGCACAAAATATGGGTTTGTCCATTACCACAGACCAATCAAATGTTCGCATTTGTACTGCAGCCAATCAGGGATACTGTTACATGAACTCATTCACCTCTTGTATTTATTTATTAATTTTTTTGGAGTATACCTCAGTTCATTCTTTTGTCTTTTCTTCCATCAGTTTCCACAGTACTGTGGTAGAAAAATACACAAATTAGTGATAGTATATAGTACAGAATAGGAATTATTGTTCTAAATACTCTATATGTTGTTTTATGGCGTTCTTTGCTCTGGAGGCTGGAGAAGGTGGGCGGAGCTACATGTTAGATGCAGCAGTGTGCTGTGTGACTTCAGTTCTGTGCCAGTTCAGTGTATTGAGCACTGCGGTTTGAATTCTGCACTCTGAACGTGGTCCCAGTGGCTGATTTATATCAGTGTCAGATTTACCTACCGGTGCAGCCTGTCACAGCTTCGAGGAGATAATAGTCAGATTTGTTGCCTCCTCTGGGTGACTCTGGTTTGACTGCATATTTAAAATGTATGTAAACACTTAAGATGGATGAAAGATAAAGTGAAGAGTGATAGTTGGAGTCGGGTTGAATGGATAGAGAGGTGGAAAAATGTAAGAGGTGAAGAGGTTTACAGCTGTTTATCATAAATGGCTCATATTTGTCTAAACCCACTTTTCTTAGTCTGTTCATTTCTTTGTGTATTTGGACCCTAATAGTTCATACAGTTTGAATTTGAACCCTCCAGCTGCTGCAAAACTATCTTTATATTCATTTGGACAAAAATCCAGTGGATTTCTACAACCTGTTTTAATTCCTGCTAATTTGTCACGTTTTATAACTAGTTACAACATGTGCACATATCAGGTCCAGACTTCTGACGAACATTTCTCCAGTATTTCTCCATAATTGTTTGTCAGCAGCAGTGGTTGTAGTCCAGACTGAAAATATCTCCAAACTTGGAGCCCATTACCTAAAATGTTCAGTTGATGGTTGAACTGGACAGAGCATCACAGCCGACAACCTGGAGGGGGCGGGGCCTGAAGTGGCTCATGTGCATTTAAAGTGCTTAAAGCGCTCTAAACCACCTTTCTGGTGTCATTACTCAGAAATAGGGTTGAAGATGGACCTGTGGAGTTGAATGAATGAAGAATTCAGACCCAAGCAGAGCATTTACAGTTTATGGAGACCACAGGGAAATGTGGGAAAATGAAGAATTCCATTTAAAAAAAGAAAAATATCACTGCTTTAAATAATTCTAAGGAAGAATTTGATGCAGATTCATATTAAAAGACCCAAACATCGACTGGTGTCCAAGACCATCTACTGATTTAATTAAACTGTGTAATACCTGTTGATCCACTAATTCTATCAATCCATGTCAATAATTGTTGTAAAATACAGTTCTTCATCTTTTCATGGTCATCAGATATGACCCATTTGGACGTTCAGAGGCTAAGTAGTTACCATGGAAACACCATCATCTTCTACAACACTGATTCACCAGTAAAACCCATGGAGTTGGATCAATGACAGTGGATGGACACACTGGGTTTATGATCAGTTAATGATAGATTTTACAGGAAAAAGTCACTTTCTTCAGTTTTATCACTTGTGAACATTTATATGATCAGTAAATTATTATTATTTTTATTTTATCTTTATTTAGGTGGGACAGTGTACATTAATGAACACATTTATACATTCTATTTCAGTATAAACATGTAAATATGCCCGAGTTAGCATCAGTGCTAATTTTTATCCGTAATCCCAACTTAATAAATAAATAACAGTGATCCATGCAATACAAAGCAATACAGTGGAAAGTACATGATTTACATGGAAAAAAAAAACTCAAAATAAAAAAGGATAATATTACAATAAATGTTGATAAAATACTTAAGATAGGTTAAATATAGAGAAAAAAAATCATTTGGGAACTGACATAAAAGTAGTACTGGGTCTTCGTGGGTTAAATGATCTGATCCAACAGCAGATAAGGTCAGACTCGCTGTGCCCTTATCAGACATCAGTGCTTTACAGATGAAGATGAACACGGCTGCCAAGTTGCAGATTGATTGTATTTTCTTTTGTACCAAGGGGTCATAACATGTGGTGTTAATCAGGCTTTAAGCAGAATGGCTTTCCTCTGCTGTCACTTATTGTGTGGGTTCGTTACACACAGATCACTGTTGGGTCAAAGAGGCTCAGCAGCTTTATCTAAGACTCAACAGGAAACCAAAGGAGAATTGCTTTTGTTTTTGTTTTTATATATGGATAGTCTTTTTTTTTCTTTTTAACTTAAACTTTTGTTGGTTTTTCCACAAACAAAAAAAAAAAGAATGACCATGATTTTGTTGATTTTATCCTTTACACCCTCACCTCACGGAGCTCACATGACGTTTTCAACTCGTAGCGTTGGTAAGTCGGTCCTGTAGACCAGTGGGGATAAGTGCATTCAAAAGTGTGGACTTGAAACACTCTCCCACTTTTTATTTGATGTTGATCGAGCAAATACAACCGGAGATATGACAGTTTGAACTCTGAGCAAACAAACGTGAGTAAAAGTATGAAAATGAGGTGTGTGTGTGTGGGGGGGTTATATTTCAGACCATATCTATGTCATTTTTTGTCCTTTTTCAAAAAAAAAAAAAAACCAAAAACTGGCTGAATGTGCAGATTCTAGCATTTAGCATTACAGGTAAGGGTGAGGATGACCCCCACCTGAACCTGACGTGGAAACCGGGAGGTCCAGGAGTGGGGTGGTGGGGGGAGGTGGGAGGGGGGAGGGGGGAGGGGGGAGGGGGGAGAAAACACGTATCTAAAGATGTGCTTTTATGTCAGATATTTGAGTATACTTTTAATTTACTCCAATTTTAATTTTCTATACCTAATATTTGGAACCAATATTTACTTTTAACCTAAGACCCAGGACATGTCAGCAATGCACAAGCTTTTTTTGTTTTTTTTTATTAAATAAGTGCCGATATTGGAAACATGAGGCAACAGTTTTCAGATGCAGTTTTTTTTTATTTTTATGGAATGTCCTTTGCGGTGGACAGTTTTCTTTCCTTTTTTTGTATAAAGTTGTGAAACTCTTGTCCACAGATGTGGACAGAAAACCCATAGCTGGGTCTTAGGAGGTTAAAGTCTTTGAAAAGGTTTGTTAAGCATCTTTGTGTTATTTATGCAATAAATTATATACATTTTTCAAATCGGATTTTCTATTTTTTGTTGATATAGTAGGTTAAAATGAAAAAATAAGAGACAGATGAGATAGATGAATTTGTGCTAAAAAAAAAAAAAAAAAAAAAAAGAGATACCAAACGTGGGTATAGTAAACATTTCTTTATATAGTATATAAAGGCAAAATCAGAAGTACTCAAAAATGGCCAAAATAGGCTCAGACCCCTAAGGGTTAAATGTAAGAAAAACACCTGATTTTCATTGAAAAAAAACAAAAACACAAAATACAGAAGATAATATTATAATAAATGGTGACAAATCGCTTAAGATTGGTAAATATAGAGAAAAAAATCATTTGAGAACTGACACAAAAAAAAAACACTGGGTTATTATGGGTAAATTCTACAGGAAATATTGTCAAGTTTCTGCATCAGGTCAAACTCTACCCTTGAATAGGTCACTACTCACCTGTTGGATACTCCGAGCTTTGTTTTTGATATTTAGAAAGTGTTCTTCTGGCGCTACATTACTTTAGATTTATCTGTGGCTCCAGTATAAAACCTGTGCCTTTTGTGATTGACTGTTCACATGGAAGAATGTGTGAGAATAGGTAGAAGTATTTGGTCTGACTAATATTAATTATCAGCTGCCTCTGAGGGGATAGCTTCTAAAGTAGCTGCAGCTGCAATAAGTTGACCTTTTGACTGTACAGTTTTCTGACTATTGAGGTTTTACTGCCTCTTATGAAGAAAGGAAATCTGGTTTTATTTTCCAGCTGAGGATTTAAAGTGATTTAGTCTTTTTGTTTTTTAGATACAAGTAATGGATTGTAGTGAAATAGATGAAACATACATAATGTGCTATAACAAAGGGGTTTTACTTGTGAGATGTTTTTCTGACCGGTAGCAGAAATGCATGGTATGGTAGTTCAACAAAGGATGTGTCAGAATCCTCTCATTCCTCGGCCAAAGTTAAATCAGATACAGACTTAAATTAAAAAAGGTAAAGATCAAACATATTGGTCTGAAACAACCTTCATCTTCATCTGATTAATGCTCAAGTTCTTAGTGGGTGGGTTGATGAAATATTTAGATTTGCTGTGCTTAAAAGGGAATATATCAATAGGTCCAAATGCTTGTGCTTATATTAAAAATCATGTTGGAGTCTGTTTTGAGCTGGAACCCAGTTGCTTGTTGACCTCAGCTAACTCCATCTAAACTAACACCAGTCTGGGATGCCTACGTCCATCATAACAGTGCTACAGATGAAGAACAAAAGGAGAATTTGGCAGCTAAAATAAACATTTCTGTGGAAAAAAAAAAAGAGTCTTCTACATAGAAGATCAATATACAGGCTGTTATCATGGATGTAGGAAACCAAGACAAGTCATTCATTTAGAAATGGAGTTAGCTAAAGTCAACCAATGACAGGGTTGAAACAGGGTTAAAAAGGAGCAATATTTAGTTTTTTTTTTTTTTTAATTGAATTCTTCATTTTCTAACATTTCCCTGTGGTCTCCATAAACTGTAAATGCTCTGCTTGGGTTGAATTCTTCATTCATTCAACTCCACAGGTCCATCTTCAGCCCTGTTTCTGAGTAATGACACCAGAGAGGTGGTTTGGAGCACTGGCCCTTTAAATGCACATGAGCCACTTGTACACAGTATTTTAAATACAGGAAAATACCAGATTTTCACTGAAAAAAAAAGGAAAATAAAAAAGGAGATTTTATATATATATATATATATATATATAAATAAATAAAATGGTGATAAATCACTTAAAAAGGGTTAAATAGAAAGAAAAAAAAACATTTGAGAACTTCCACAAAAGTAGCACTGGATCTTTGAATATTATTGCATAAATTAAATGCAGACAAGTATCACCTGGCTAATAGTGAAGAATATAAAGTTTATAAATAGGCCAATATAGACTGAAAAAGTACTTTAACTATACCTGCTCTTCAGTTATAAAGCATACTTATTCCAAGTATACTTGAGCAATATACTTGAGCGTCACCTGTTTTCTTAATGGAATGAAGGTGAAGTGTACTTCTTTAGTCCATGGGAGGTGAGGGTTGCGTGGTCATATATGATCATGTGACCCTGCACCGCGTCATCTCACCATAAGCAGAGATTTTAGTGTTTTCCAAAGCACTAGCACTGCCTCCTGGTGGATGAGAGTCCCTGCACAGCTTTGTGTTAAAGCTAATGCCTGAAAAAAAAACAAAAAAAAACGCATATCTCCATTTCCTGCCAATGTGGTCACGGTACAGTCAGTGAAACGCAGAACTCCAAAACCACTAAACCTTAACCTCTGTACTTCCACAAATGAACAGGAGCACAAAAGGAGAAGCAATGACGAGTATGAGATGTTTAAGTGACATGAATGCGGTCTGTAAAAATGTACAATATGTCCATGTAAGGCTGTAATCTGAGGCTCTCTGTAGGAGTTTATAAATGGTAGTTGTCCAGAGTTCAGGTGGATCAAGTGCCATTCCTAAACAGATCCTAGAGCAACAAGAGGTTCAGCCTCTGAACACTTTAATCTTTTCAAAGGGGGGCACCTCCTTCAGCCTGGAATCATTTCACCATGAGATGAGAAGACAAACCTCCAGAGAAGCCCGTTGCATTTTTTGTTTAATTCAGTTCACACAGACACATGGTAACACAGCATTTTCCTGTTTTACTTTTCTTTATCCAAACTATAAAAAACCAAATACATTGACAACGGGAGGTACCACTCTCACTGTGAGCAACTTATTTTATAGCCCATCTTTCATGTTTATGGGACTGTTTGCACAAAAGATACACATGTAAAAGGTCTGGATTTGGATGATAATTTAGGCGCCGCGTCTGAAGTATTTGTTATCTCAACACAATGACATCCACATAAACCCTTCACCCTTTGTTGGTTCAGAATCTCCAGACAGTCTGAATGTTTAGTGCACAGGAAATGTGGGATAAGGAGGTCAAGGAATTAGTGGCAGAATGGGGTCAGAGGTCAGACAGTGGTAATCTCCAACATCTTTCATCTTTATTGAAGCACAGGTGCTGTTGAAGGGAAGAACCCCTGTGGACTGCAGGTTTTTATAGATATAGATGTACTTTATTTATCCCAAACTGGGATATGACAGTGTAGCAGCAGAAACACGTACAATAAAAAATAGAGTACCACAGCAAACACGAGTAAAAAAAAAAAAAAAAAGAAAAAACACAAGAGCAAACACTATCCATTATAAATTAGAAGTATTAAAAGATCTGGGTAATAACTAATGTGCTAAAATAGAAGTGTAAGGTGCAAAACAAGTTTAGGATGTTTAGGTTCTAGGATAGCCGTTTTAGGAACGGACACTACAACAGATACAGGAGTTTACAGAAGTTTTAAAGCAATTTCATCACTTTGTACCAAAGTTGAAGCTACACATATAAACCTGAGCTGAAAGCTGATCAGACAGAAGTCACAGTGTCACGGTTTAGTACGTTGGTTTTTTGGAACAGATGGTGCACAGGATGGAGGACCCACACTCAACACACAAAGTCAGAAATGTTCTTTATTTTGAGTTAAACTCACTGATTCTGACAGAGGACTCTGACACAGACGGCAATCAGGCAGGGAACAGAACTGGGGAAACAGAAAGCAGATGTCTTAATCCTATAGACCAGTGGTTCTCAATTGGGGGGGGTGGAGCTCACTGTCACTTTCTCACAGCTTTATCTACAGAGCTGTATAACCCACCACATCCTCCTCAGTCAGGTCTGTCATGTTACTTTTACAATTCTGTACCACCTCCCAGTCCCACAATTTTTTTCAAGCATCTGTTGGGTCATAATGCTGTTAATGTGGTGTGGTTCAAAAAAGGTTGAGAAAACTTGCTATAGACAGAGGGCGGGTGGGGTTTCTGGGGTAAAGGCCAGGAGGAGTTGTTAGAATCAGAGGGGGTTGGAACCAGGAAAACAGGTCCAAAACAACACTGGATTGTCAAACAAGAACCCAGAAGAATCTGGGAAAGAGTGGCTGAGGCAGAGCTGCTTATATACTGACCAGCTGATAAGACACACCTGAGAGCGACAGGTGGACCTGATGTCACTGATGAGGTGAAGTAAGGTGAGGGAGAGGACAGCTTTGAAGCAAACTGTGACAGCTTTTAATGTTTTCACTTCAGTAGTACTGTGTACGGCTCACATTTTTTATTATTGATTACATTTATTTTCCTCATTTCATGTGTTCTGAGCATAAAGAGAAATTTCAACTTAAACTAGAAAAGCAGACCTCTGCCAAGGCAGATCAGTGCCCCCCCAATCACCACCAAAATTGAATCATTTGTTCCTTGTGCCAGTATCAACATTTCCTGAAAGTTTCATCAAAATCTGCAATTTGGTCTGTATGTGGAACCTGAACTAAAATGATTCATATCTTCAGTGTGACTTTTGCATTTCACAAATTCATCCCATGGGCCAGACTGGACCCTTTGGTGGGCCGGATTTGACCCCTGGGTCGCATGTTTGACACCTCTGACATAACTGGATGTCAACGTTCACATTTCAACCAACAAGAACAGACAATATGAGAGGTATCTAAAAGTGGGAATTGCAATTCTTCAGTATTCAATACTAGAGAAGCAGACCTCCGCCAAGGCAGATCAGGTCCGTCCCCCCACCCCGATCACCACCAAAATTTTATCATTTATTCCTTGTGCCAGTATCAACATTCCCTGAAAATTTCATCAAAATTTCATCAAAATCCTTCCATAACTTTTTCAGTTATCTTGCTGACAAACAAACAAACTAGAAAAGCACTCAGAGCGCAGACCTCCGCAAAGGCAGCTCAGTGTCGTTGTCCACCCCCACCCCACCCCCCTGATCACCACCAAAACTGAGTCATTTTTTCCTTTTGCCAGTATCAACATTTCCTGAAAATCATCATCAAAATCCACACTTGTAAAATAGAGTACTGTATCAGGAAAAAAAAAAAAAAAAAGCAGTACTGGGAGGTAAAACAAGTTATTGCACAGTCAATTAAAAGCGTGGTATCAGTTAAGTTAAATGTAAGAGTCCAGTCATCCAATTAATCCGCTCTCATTGACTTCTGAGTGAATTAAAACATCCCTGAACCTGCTCTTCTGTTTTTCCTGACACATCACTAATACCCACATTTCACATTGTGACTATTATCTGTTTAAATCCTCATTAGTTGAGCTGACGTTGTGTCTGAAGCTCCTTCCATCTGTGAAACATCTTTTAGAGTCTTATAGACTTTATATTGAATATCCAACATCAGAACCATCTGGGTCTGCTTGGTGGTTTCATACACACCAGCGCATGGCAGATATCAGCTGCTCATCTGTCCCATGCAGTGTGTGGAAACATTTACCTTCATTGTGTTCATTCAAGTTTTTCCTTTAATTTGTCACATGTCTGTAAGATACACCTTCCAACTGTGTCTTGCAAAGAAAAGCCCAACTTTTATATAAACTATAAACGTTTGCTGTCATGTTTGAACATTTGACCCATGAAATATTTGATGATGTTATGTAATAGACAGAGCAGAAAAACTGGCTACAGATTGAAACCTCAAAACAGGAAACCCATTATAATAAACAGTGCAGAAAGCCACCTTGTATTTTATGAAAAAGAAAACAGAATTGAAAGAGAACATCTGGCAGAGGACTCTCACACTGTCTCACAGAAAAAAGGCAAATCGTTTATTGACACGTTAGCGGTAGAGGGTCAGTTATTAGACGAGGTGGTGAAACGTATCATTCACACATCTGCACGCCAAGATGGGCTGAAACTGAAACAGGATCCAAAAATGCAAAATATCTGCCGTTCTTTAACCAACCAGAAGCACAAACATGAAAAAGAATGAAAATGAGTGTATGTTTTTTTATGAACTTGTGTAGAATTTAGATTTGTTGAACACCACAAAGTAGATCTGCAGAAAAAACACTGTAATGACTTCAGACAGTGTTTATTCTGGTGTGCATGTACAATCAGGATTTTGTTAAGTGATGGATGATCACGGAAGTTTTTAACCCATAAAAACCCAGTGGTACTTTTGTGGCAGTTCCCAAATGATTTTTTCTCTATTTTTAACCTTTCTTAAGTGTTTTATCACCATTTATTGTAATATTATCCTCTTTATTATGACTTTTTTCAGTGTAAATCATCTATTTTCTTATATTGAATTCATTGATCATGTAGATGTTCATAAAAGCTCAGAGTAAATTCAAAGGTTACTACATCAAAACAGAGAAAACTGCAGAAAAAATGACTGTTAAAGACAGTTTGACCAGCACAAATCAGATTTTTTTTTTTTTTTTTAAATCCCACCCAGGCTACTTTACTTTCATATGTGGTCCTAGATCTGATTTGTTTCTGATTTTAATCTATTCTTGTATTTTATTCTTTTATTTAGGTTTTATCTATTCTTCTGTATTTTTATTTATTCATTTATTTTTAAATTTTAAATTTTATTTTTTACAGTTGTTCTATGTCTTTTAATCTATTCTTGTATTTTACTCTGTTATTTTGGTTTTATTTATTTTTCTGTACAGCACTTTGGTCCACTGTGGTTGTTTTAAAGTGCTTTACAAATAAAGTTGGATTGGATTGGATATTTTGCAATGTGACTTTAATCTGAATGGTCAAGTCGCATTTATCCGATTAAAACATCACTGAAATGCAACAAATGTAACAATTCTGCGTCCCAGGAAGAGGATGTTGTAATTATCCATATTACGTCCAAAAATAACGAAGCGAGACTCTCGGTTTAAAAATACGCATTCATTTTACAGCGTGCAGCAACTTGAAAACACATACAACTTTTCACAACTCGTGGCATACATACATCTACTTCCGTGAAAAATTTCCTATACCTCTTAGGTAATTCTAAGCCTCATGGGAAACATAGTTATCTTAATCTTAGCATTCACTGTGGCTTATTTTAGGTCAACTTTTAACATAAATAACAAATAAAATATACTGTATATTTTACTCAGAAATAAATTAACATGAAATTGCATATGTGTCATGAAATTATAATAAATCCAAACACAAATTACTTGTACTTTATCTTTCCCCAAATAAAGTCACAACAGAGGAGGAGTTGCAGGAAAAACATATTTCCTTCTGTAAACACAGTGCATGTCTGCGTGGTCACGTATTACGTCAGGACCTCTTTTTAACTTATCTTAAGTGTTTTATCACCATTTACTGTAATATTATCCTCTTTATTCTGAGTTTTTTCAGTGCAAATCATCTATTTTCCTATATTTAAGTTACTGATCATATAGATGTTCATAAAAGCTCAGAGTAAATTCAAAGGTTATCATATCAAAACAGAAAACTGCAGAAAAAGTGACGGTTAAGGACAGTTTGAACAGCACAAATCTGATTTTTTTTCAAATCCGACCCAGGCCACTTTCATATGTGGTCATAAATCCGATTTGTTTCTGATATTTTGCAATGTGACTTTAATCTGAACGGCCAGGTCGCATTTTTTTATGGCAGTTCCCAAATGAATTTTTCTCTGTATTTAACCTTTTTTAAGTGTTTTATCACCATTTATTGTAATATTATCCTCTTTATTATGAGTTTTTTTCAGTGTAAATCATGTATTTTCCTATATTTAATTTACTGATCATTAGGGATGTAAGAAAATAACGGTTCCAGAATATATTGCGATATTTCATTTCACAATACTGTATCGATATTATAAAATGTGTATCAATTTTTTTAGGTATTTATTCAAATGCAGACATGGCGGAAGTTTATTTTTGGTTGGTTTTTTTTTTGGTTTTTTTGGTCTTTTATTTCTATATTCACATGGGTATTTTGCTGTGTTGTTTGAATATGACAAAAGTAGTATTGTGATATTGCAGGTCATACATGTAGTTTTTTGAAATTGATAACGCAAATTTGTTAAATAATGGTTAGCTCAGACATCCTAAAAGCATTTTTAGTGTCTGAGAGAGGCAGATGTTAGTCTTCAGAAGCAAAACAAAAAAATATTGCCTTATTAACAGTATTGTGATATATTGCAATATATCATACCGTGATCCTCGTATTGGGATTTGTATCGTATCACCAGATTCTTGCCAATACACAGCCGTTCTGATCATGTAGATGTTCATAAAAGCTCAGAGTAAATTCAAAGGTTATCATATCAAAACGGAGAAAACTGCGGAAAAAGTGACTTTTTCAGTAAAATATATTCTTAAATAATCATAAACCCAGTATGTCCATCCACTGTCATTGATCCAACTCCATGGGTTTTACTGGTGAATCAATGTTGTAGAAGATGACGGTATTTCCATGGTAACTACGGAGTCTCTGAAGGTCCAAATGGGTCATATCTGATGAGCATGAAAAGATGAAAAACTGTATTTTGCACCAATTATTTACATGTATTGATAGGATTAGTGGATCACCAGGTATTAAACAGTTTAGATCAGTAGATGGTTTTGGTTTTTGAGGGTGAACAGAATAAATACAGGGTTCTGGATATTATGAAATAATGAATTCTGCCCTTTTTTCAAGTGTTTTGCTCAGTTTCTGTTCACTTTAGAAGTATTTATTCACTTTTATGCCATATTTCAAGCTTTATTCTTCATATTTCAAGAAGGTAAGTGTTTCCATGGTGACTACGGAGCCTCTGAATGCCCAAATGGGTCATATCTGAAGACCATTAAAAGATGAAAAACTGTATTTTACACCAATTATTTACCTGGATTGACAGGATTAGTGGATCAACAGGTATTAAACAGTTTAGATCAGTAGATGGTTTAGGTTGGTGTTGGATGTTTGGGTCTTTATGGGTTAATGTTTTGTACTTGATTGACTCACAAATGTTTCTTATACCAAGTCACCATCTTGCATCCAAATGGTGACAAAGGACAAAATATTAGAAACATCTTTCAACGTAATGAATTCCAGCAAACAGCGTCTGAAGCAATGATTGTCAAAGTGGTGTCCTAGGATCCCTGAGGCTTCATGACCCATAGCAACAGGATCAAAAACATAATTTGATATTTATACATTCATAGTGGAACAGTTTTGGTCAATAAAACCGGCATATTGCATCCATTACTCCCACTCATATTAACATTAATCCAGTGGACACTCTGATATGATTATGATGCATCATGTCACTCTGAGTACGTTCAGACAGCAGGCCTTAATCAGTGGTGTAGTGGTCCCTGGAGAGGTGGGTATACTCTCAGTTTTTGCCTTTTTTTTTTTTTTTTAAGTAGTCCAGAAAAACGCTGTTTTAGAAACAGTGACATATAAGACTACTCTATTTATTTTACCCAAAAATCCATCAGTAGTATTTGCTTACTATTATAAAATTATCATAACTTGATCAGGAGCAGAGCTAATTAGAAATATTTTCCTCTGCATGACCCACCCTACTCTGCCTCTGATTGGCTCCTCATACCTAAAGTTAACCAATCTAATCAGTGAAGGTACCAAGTACTAGCCAATATGTGGCAGAGGTCATGGCTTCACCATCCTAGGAGAAAACATGAGTGATGTGGCTCAGGTACGACAGGAGATTTAGAAGTGGGTATACGCAATGACTGAAAAATAAATAGGTATACTCCATATACTGCCGTATACCCTGGACTACACCACTGATCTTAATGCACAATTCGGATTTTTTTGGTGAAATCTGATTTTTTTGTGTGCTTGTTCATACTGTGCATTAACCCATGAAGACCCAAACATCCACCAGCAACCAAAACCATCTACTGATCTAAACTGTTTAATACCTGTTGATCCACTAATCTTATCAATCCATGTCAATAATTGGTGTAAAATACAGTTTTTCATCTTTTCATGGTCATCAGATATGACCCATTTGGGCATTCAGAGGCTCCGTAGTTACCATGGAAACACTTACCTTCTTGAAATATGAAGAATAAAGCTTGAAATATGGCATAAAACTGAATAAGTACTTCTAAAGTGAACAGAAAATGAGCAAAACACTTGAAAAAAGGGCAGAATTCATTATTTCACAATATCCAGAACCCTGTATTTATTCTGTTCACCCTCAAAAACCAAAACCATCTACTGATCTAAACTGTTTAATACCTGTTGATCCACTAATCCTGTCAATGCATGTAAATAATTGGTGTAAAGTTTTTCATCTTTTCATGGTCATCAGATATGACCCATTTGGACCTTCAGAGGCTCCGTAGTTACCATGGAAACACCGTCATCTTCTACAACATTAATTCACCAGTAAAACCCATGAAGTTGGATCAATGACAGTGCAACGTGATATCATAAACTGCGTACAGATAACAGGCCTCTTTTAATTGGCATGTTACCTGTACACATTATAAGCTTTCAGCGTGTATATTTACACCACGTAAAATAACATGTGATTAGCGCAATTAGCAGCTAGCGCGATTAGGGCTTAGGTTTAGTGATTAGCGCAATTAGTGGCTAGCGCACTGACACGCCATCTAATGGCATTAAATAACAAACATAAGATAGAAATACTCGAAAATTCTGAATTGCAACCTCAGTCTGTTATTGGAGGACCTAACAAGAGTTTATTACTTTTATGAAATTTTTCTAATTTTTTTAATGTAGAAAATGAAGGTCAATGAAGTTAGCACATTTGGTTTCTTACCAATAAGTGACAAAAAAAAAAATACAAGAAAAAAAGGAACATGTATTTTTGAAGATTAGAGCATCCCCTTATCAAGCATTAGACCCCCATGCGTACTGGTCCAGACCCCTGTCCACATCCACATGATCCCTTTGAACATCATTCCTTACATTAGTTCCATTACTTCATAGAACCAAACAAAGCACAGGTGGACCTTACAGACCCTGGAGACCACATTGGACCTTACAGACCCTGGAGACCACATTGGACCTCACAGACCCTGGAGACCACATTGGACCTGACAGACCCTGGAGACCACACTGGACCTTACAGACCCTGGAGACCACATTGGACCTGACAGACCCTGGAGACCACATTGGACCTTACAGACCCTGGAGACCACATTGGACCTCGGATTGTGGACTCACTGTCCTCACTGGAACTGTTACTGTCACTGTCTTGTAATGTATGTGGAAACGACCATAAATAGTCACTTGCCTGATAAAGGGTTAAGCTCAACAAACCTAGCGGAATTGGGAAAATATGTTGACCGTTATTTCTGGTTTTATTTTATTGGAAACAGTGACAGGAGACCAAAATGCAGCATGTTTTCAAGAGCCAAGAGTCCAGCCGAGTTAAAGCAAATCCAAAGTGATCGGAATGCATAAGAATATAGAAACAGCAAAGAAATATACCCTCCAGAAAACACAGATGTCCTGACAGTGAACCTGGCCACGCCTTCAGAGAACACACTGAAAGCCTCTTATGTTGTGGCTTCACACAAAAACACACACGACTGCACAGGAATTCATAAATCATCATGATCTCAGTTGACCTTCAGTCACAGACACTGGGTAGATCATGTTCCTGTGAGCAATTTTCTATTCATTCAAAAAATCAACAGTCACTGCCACTGCGGTTCTGTTGATTGTTTTGGTTTGGCTTCTGTTCTTTGGTTTAGACACACAAAGGTCCATGTCTGAGAGAAAAAACAGTAAGCATTTCATCTGTGTTCAAAATTTCACACTGGAAAAAAAAAGCCCCTCTAAAAACAAGTAAAAAAAAACTAAATTTTTTTTTTTGTTTGAATTAAGCAAAAAAAAAAAAATCTGCTAATGGAACAAGTGAAAATGATCTTGGTAAGATTTCTTGAAATTAGATTTTCCAGATCTATTGTCTATAAATCAGTTCTTATATCTCACTGAACAGTTCCTCTTTAGGTGATTCTGTCTGGTTTTAAGTGTGATGAGATATTTGGACTAGAAATGAGAAAAATACACTTGGTAAGATTTAGATTTTTCCAGTGTAACTAATAGAATATGAACATTTTAGCAGGATCTTAAACTGTAATGTCTGTAAAACATAATTTTATTTATTTATTTTTTGCATGCTTTTTTTTTTTTTTTTTTTTAACTGGTAAAGCCACATCTTATAACTTTATTCATCCAAATTCTGCACTCTTTTACAGATGAAAGTTTTGTGATAAAATATTAGATTCTGTTTTGATCAAGGAAAAATGTGTTTAGTACTTGTGCAAATTTCTGGTGTAATTACATTTTTCCAGGAAATAATCTTTTTAAAAAAAGAAACAAAACAAACATAAAACAAGTGGTGCCAGGCACAACAAACCCCACCCCTTGCATGTATTTCAGCCATTATAAGTAAATGGAAAGATTTTTTAAAAATTCATAAAAAAATTTTGAACTTTGACCTACCTTTCCCAAAATGTAATCACATCTATTCTGGGTCATAGGTAATCTATAAACCCAATTTGGCATGAATCCAACTAGTAGTTTTGCTGCTATTGTCTATAAATCAGTTCTTATATCTCACTGAAAAGTTCCTCTTTAGGTGATTCTGTCTTATTTTAAGTGTGATGAGATATTTGGACTAGAAATGAGAAAATACACTTGGTAAGATTTAGATTTTTTCTAGTGCAGGGAGTTTGTTGACGTACCACATCGTTGCCTTAAAAGTGTCCTTGTAATGTCCGTAGGTTTTTAACAGTGGTACGTATGTGTTTGTGTTCCTCAGGCACACAGTTCCATATGGTATTTCCAGTTACCAGGGCTCCCTGCGGATGAAGCGTTCTGCTGGGATCGGGCGGGGGAGGGGGGGGTCCGAGGCCCAGCGCTGTGTGTGTGCACTGAGGAGCGACACCGAATGCAGCAGCTTCTGTACAGACAGGTAAGCACACAAACACATGTACTGTTCAGCATCAAGAGTCGAAGCATCTATCTATGTCATATACATATATATATATGTGTGTGTGTGTGTGTGTATAAAATGATCCAATCTAACTTTATTTGTAAAGCACTTCAAAACAACCACAGGGGACCAAAGTGCTGTACAGAAGAATAATTAAAACCAAAATAGAAGAATAAAATACAGAATATATTTAACCCTTTCATGCATGAATTATGAGAATTTTTCCTGAGTGTTTTTATTCCTCTTTAGGCATTAAAAAAAGAATGCGATTGAAAAAAAAAAAAAAAAAATGAACCTGTGTTTCATGGAGTTGCACCTGGACACTAGGCATTTAATTTTTGAAGCAAAGAAACATGTATTTACTGATATACTGTGTGAAATCTATGAAATAAAAACATTTTTAATGCTGCTAATCTGATGTTTTCTCACATTTTATCATACTCTAATACTATTCAATACTTACTTCATGGAGATAATATACAAAAAAATGACAACTTTAAAAAAACATAACATTAATTACAGTCTAATAACAAGCATTTGATTTCCACTCAAACATGGTACTGCAGATCAGGGTTATCAAGAACAGCAAAGTTACAGTAATGGTATGAATTGCAGAGTGTGAGATGATGCATGAGTGTCCAATGTGTTGACTGATATGGAACTCAAACAACAAAATCCATGAATAAACAAGAGAACTTCTGTAGAATAGCTGTCCACTATAGTGACCAGTATGCATGAAAGGGTTAAAGGCATAGAAACTGTACAAAAAAGAAAACAGTGCTATACAGAAGAATAAATAAAACCCAAATAAAAGAAGAAAATACAAGAATAGATTAAAAAAAAAAAAAGATAAAAAGCCATACAATTAAAACAACAAAATAAATAAATAGATAAATAAGAAGTATAAACAACTACCAAATAAAAACAACAGAATAAAGATAGTGCCTTCAAACATCTCACATGGCTTCAAAAGCCAAGGAGGAAAGATGGGTTTTATAACAATAATAATAATAATAATAATACATCACACTTATATACACTGAAAAAAACTGGGGGTGTTATTTACTTTGGAAAACTTAGGGAAGTATTTGCACTTAGAATTGTAAGTAAGTCCTACAAGGGCGATCATCAAGTAAACTTTACTTGCGGATATAAGTTTCTTTTACTAGCATACCTCAGGTAATTTACTGATTAGGATTAGGGTTGAATTTTACTGAATTGAATTTGACTTTCTCCATCTTTGTAAGTTTTACTTTGACTCCAACTGCTTCAAACTGAAAAATGCTAATGCTAATGCACCTAAAGCTATTGGCTTTTCAAGGTAATTTTTAAAATACTGACATTTTGGTTGAACAAAGTTACAGGAGAGTGAATATTGGTCACACTTCTTGGGTCCTAATACACCACACACTTATGAAAAGACAGTGGTATTTAGTTTTATTAAACTACACATGTGTAAACCAGTGCAGACTGTCTGACAGCAGCACAGAGCATTCAGTCATGGTGTCAAACTGAAATATTCCTTCAGTTCACTCAGATACTGTCCCCTATAGGCAGAACATGAGTCATAGAACTGCAGAACACACAACAGACACTGGCTTTGAACCAATATTTACAACCTGTAAGGTAGAGCACTGTCACATGACTCAGTGACACTGTAAACTATGTGAGTCACATGACTCAGCCCAAACTGCCCCCTTTATGATCAGTGTGGCTCGCTACGATACTTTTTCTAACTTTTATTAACAGACAATATATAAGTAACATTTACACAACATTTGACATATTTTTTCTGCAGTTTAGATTGTCTATTAAAACTTACTTGGTATTTCTAGGTTCATGTGTAGTGACTAAAACCTTTGAATATTAAGTGAAAATACAGAATACAACTGACTCTTCCCACACAGTTTATTTATTACATGAATGATATATTTAGTTTTACTTAAATAATTCCAGTTCTCGCTAATACTTACAATTAGAAAATAAAAATTGTGACAGTTGACCTAATAATATTACTACGCCAAATCTTGTTTTTTCAGTATAGCGCCTTCTTGGACACTATAAGACGCTTTTATGGAGGCTACAGTTTTTTGTGCTATTAAAATGTCAATATGCAGGCAGTTATGGTAACTGGGATGTATGGTGTTAAAATAAACAGTTTGATCATAAAACTGGAATTTCAATGTGTATAAGTTAGGCCTACTCAAAAACTTAAGGTATCAATTTGCATGGATATTTTTGAGTAGAATAAAAGTAAAACAATAAGTTAGTATAACAAAATGGAGTAGTTTTTACATAATTATAATTAAGTTGGTTCAACTTAATTAAGCTTGTAGAGTACAAAGCAAATCATGTTGTTTGAAATACCTTAAAAAGATGCATGGAAATTGTTACATCAATTCTTGCAAAAAAATAGACATTACTTTTTTGTCCATTTTTTGTTTTTGATATTTTTCATTTAAAAATATTTGAAACTAAATTTTGCCCTTTGAGTCTGTTTCAGACAGCATTTAGACCTTTACAATTATGTGGAATATTTGTCTTAACCTCCTAAGACCCAGGAAATGTCAGCAAAGTAAAAGCTGTTTTTGTTTTTTATTCAATAAGTGTCTATATTGGAAACATCATGATGCAACAGGTTTTTCAGATGCAGTTTTTAAAATTTTTATGGAATGTCCTTTGTGGTGGACAGTTTTCTTTTTTTTTGTATAAAGTTGTGAAATTCTTGTCCACAAATGTAGACAGAAAACCCACAGCTGGGTCTGAGGAGGTTAAAATTAAGTTGGTTTGACTGAATTAAGCTTGTAGAGTACAAAGCAAATCATGTTGTTTGAAATACCTTAAAAAGATGTGTGGAAATTTTCACATCAATGCTTGCAAAAAATAGACGTTAATTTTTTGTCCATCTGTGATACAGTAGTTTTTGATAGTTGTCATTTAAAAATATTTTAAACTAAATTTTTCCCTTTGAGTCTGTTTAAGATGACATTTTGACCTTTACAATTATGTATAATATTTGTGTTAAACTTGTCTGGTTCAAAAGTTCTGAATCAAAAAACTAGTGGGCGGTCCATCCACAACACCCTTGACCCCGCCCATGAAAGGGTTAATTAACTACAGCTGTATATTTGTTGGATGTGCTGAGGTGGAGAAGGGTTTCATAACTAACCCAGGATTTACAGGAATGGGGTTTATTTTAAAAGCCTTTTAAAAGTACATCTGAAAAGAAACTGGTTTGTGCAAGCATTAGATGTTACATAACCTTTTTAGATCTGTCACAGTGTCATCAATAACACAAGGTAAAATAGACGTCTTCAGTGAGCACTTCCCTACAAGATGGAAATGAAGAAGAAGAAGCATTTAAAAGTTAGATAAGATGTCGATATAATTTGTGGACGTTCTTTTGAGACAGGCAGGGGATGGTTCGTGCAGCTCACCGAAAAGAAAAAGTGTATTTCTCAGATTTATGTTTTCGATTATTCCTCAAACACCTTAATAAATTAAAGATGGGAGTAACTTGAACTATTTATTAAATTAGTGAGCGTTAATATCATCCAAAGTATGCTGTAAAGTGCTCCTCTGGTAACTACTATGCGGCAGATAACATGCTCATTCATCATATTACTTGTGTCTTTTTACTGTTTTTAATTCTCCTCCCTTCTTCCTGTCCTGGACAATGAGGCTTTGGTCTGTTAGAGTTGAACTACTGCTGTAGGGGTGGAGGAAAATATCTGTTTTCACAATACTATATCGATATGAAAAGGTACTGTGTCGATACTAAAAAGTACTGTAACGATATTAAAAAGTACTGTGTCAATATTAAAAAGTACTGTGCTGATATTAAAAAGTACTGTGTCGATATTAAAAAATACTGTGTCGATTTCTTGAAATAAGATTTTCCAGGTCAATTGTCTACACATAAGTTCTTATATCTCACTGAAAAGTTACTCTTTAGGTGATTATGTCTGATTACCTCCTCCAAGGAGGTTATGTTTTCATTGGGGTTTGTCTGTCTGTCTGTCTGTCTGTCTGTCTGTTAGCAAGATAACTCAAAAAGTGATGGACGGATTTGGATGAAATTTTCAGGAAATGTTGATACTGGCACAAGGAACAAATGATGACATTTTGGTGGTGATGGGGGGGCGGGGGGACTGATCTGCCTTGGTGGAACTCTCTGACTTCTTTTCTAGTTTCTAGATTTAACGATCTGAATTCAAGAAATCTCGTCCAGTGAAATTCTTGTGCTGCATGGACAGATAATCTGTACCTTTTTCCTCAGATTTAGTGTCTTTGTCTTGTTTTTAGACTGCCCTTTTTTGCAGTGTTGACTAAAGACTATTTTCTTTCCCTGCAGGCAGACGAAGCCTAAAACAGACGTGAAAAGAACGACTCAGCACAAGGAATGAACACACAGTGACTCATTTCTGAAAAATGGACGCGTGTTTTTAATGTGCTCTGTACCTTGTCATCAGACGGATGGATTATTAACCACCGAGCCGCTCTGCTTGCACAAAAACCTTCAGTCTTTTGAGGTTCCAGCTGAGATGCTACAACATGGAGCTGTTGTCCCCCAGCGTGCTGCATGTGTCTGCTCAGCAGGCGTGGACCATGTTTTTCATTATCTATCACAACCAAGGATAGTTACCGTGGCCAGCAGGAGTGAGTGGACCGTGAAAGACTGAGCAGACTGTGTAAAATCCACTCATATGTCGGCGCCCCGTCACATGGAGGTCAGTTCAAGAGCTGCCGCTGCCGTCGGACTCCATAACCTCATCCTGTATCACTCCAACATCAGCAGCAGAAGCAGGTCATGTGACTGTTTCCTCCACCGGGAAAAAACATTTAACTGCTCTGTCACCGCCTCTGAAACATCCAAGATTCGACTTTGGTTTGTAGGTTTCCCCTCATGAATGGAATTTGTTCATTTCTAACCATTTTGTGGAGATGTCAGCATTTCAGTGGATTGTTATAATTTTCACTGAAGTTTTGGTGGATTTAACAAACTGGAAAATGAAATTGCTTTTCTGGTGTTTCAGTATTTCTTCTATCGAGCTGAATCTATGCCACTTCTTGTGTAAATGAAATGTGTTTCAGTATATATAAATTATATTTTCATACAATACTTATATGTACAATAAAGGTTTATAATAAGATGTTTTATATAAAATGATATATCATGCTAATCAGCAGTCCTCTACAGTCTCTAGTCAAGCTGTAATATGACCAGTACTATAATGCAATGTTATTTATCTTTATTTACTTTTATGTGTGATTCAGACAACAACCAGTCATCTGCACAGACAGAATTCTAACACTAGTCGCTTTTCCACTGGACATCTGTGCAAAACTTTACCGATATTTACTAAATGGCGAAAAACAGAAGTGCGTAATGTCAATTTTTCCATGAAATCAAAAATGCGATGATTTGTTTATTTATTATCATGAGACAACACGAGAAGTCATTCCATAAACATGACAACGAACGTAAATATGGTGTTGGTTTACACATATATTAATTTTTGTTACATATTACCCCTCTATCTCATACTAAATTAAAAAAGATTGGGTTTCCTGGTGTGTCCACACGTACCGCGACATGTTTCTTCTTCTTCATCGCTTGCTGAAATGTACATCAACATCCGTTTTTTTAATTCACCTGACTCTAAAAAGGTCTTTCCATTGCAGTTTTGCGAGATATACCATTTGTGCTACGCCCGTAAAACCACCTCTTGCCAGCGCAAAAACTTTTAATCGAAAAATGAGACTTTTGTCAAAATTGTCATTTTTCCATAAGGTAAATTTTTATGCGCAAGTTATATTTGCGCAATTTGAGGGTCAATGGAAAAGCGACGAATAACACAGATTCATTAAAGTTGGGAATTTGTCTTCTGAATGTTTTCCCTGTAATGTTCATGCAAAATTCACTTTCCTTCTCTGACAAAAGGAAAACTTGGACTCCTTGCTTTGTTTGAAATATTCTGACGCACATCTGGCTTTATTGAAGCATATTTAACCCTATAACACCTAATGTGTCATATTTGATACATGAGTTTTGAAGCCCTCTACATGATCAGTGTGATATTTTTTTTTCTTGAAAAACCTGATGTATACAATTAGATACATTCAATACACAGATAATCCACCAGGGGGAGGAGTTCATTCACCAGAGGCCTTTCCAGTGACACTACAAGACTGTCATTAAAGGTGGGGTAGGAGATCCTGGAAAAATGGCTACATTTTGAAAATACACAATTCAAAAGACCAAACCCCTTTCTTCAGACTTTCCTCCGAAGCCACGCCTCCATTATATTAATTGTACTCGCAGAGGGGGGAGGGACAAATGGCAGTTGAGTTTGATAGACATATCGTTCAATCATTTCAATGGGTCAGTTGAAATGATTGGATGGTGTTTTTTCAGTCCTGTCCGTTCCACAGATGACTAAAAGTTTTTATTTTTGTGTTAGAGCATTTAATTAATTGGTTGCAATCAGAGTGTGAAGGGGATTTTAAGCAATATAGTAAAAAAATACTCCAGGAAAACATCTCCTACCCCACCTTTAATGAGGAAGGAGGCACAACTTTGACAATTTTGAAAAGGAATTACCAATTTGTTAGACATGTTTGTGTTATATTATGTTTTAGTTTGTTCAAAAATAATAATATTTGAGCACTGAGATCCGATGGATCAAATATGATACAAAATTGAAACTCATACATGGAAATTGATATTTGATTTAAAAAAAAAAAAAAAACATTTTTGGGTTGTTCAGAAGGACCACTAAAGGCTCCAGTTTCAAAGAACTGGAAATTTATGTCAATGATTTAATGGTTCAGGCTTTACAGGGTTAAACTGAATTAAGTGTGACTATAAGATGGGTAAAGAAAGCTAGACTAATATTATGATTAATCCAGTTTTTTACTGTAAAAAGGAAACCAAACTACAGTTAATTATCCTGAGCCCTCCTTGGTTCGGCTGAGAAAAACTACAGTCACATCTAAATCTATTATACTCAGTGAATAAAGTATGTTCTCTGATTGTACCTGTAGATACACTGGTCCAACAGAGCAACTGCCACCTCATGGAAACTATGAAAAAATACAAAATACGAACAATGTCTGCATATTTCAGTCTTTGAATGTTGCTAAGGCTAATGCCAGGAAATAGACAAGTCCCAATGTACCAATATAAAAGTGGATGCATTAAATAAACGTCCGATATACAGTTCAAAACACATCACAGTGTCCAAGTAAACGCATAAAATACTGAATAAACACCATGTACTGTTTTGTATCTCTTGAACTTTGGGTGGAATTAACATCATCTTGGATCTGTTGCATCTCTGACTTTATCAATTTGGTTACTACCCATGATGCCTTAGTGTCATTTCTGCTCTGGTCATGTGATCCACATTGAATAAACTTTATACACAGTATTGATTTCAAACCAAACATTGTTTTACAAGTATGTTTTAAATCACCATTTACCATTGTCACTGCTTTTTTATATTGTTTCTGACACTTTTAATCCACTTTAAATGACTTGATAAATCCAAAAATTTAACTACGAGAAATACATAAAAATGAAGTTTTTTGCTGTCCTTCTTAACATAAATCCCATATATATATATATAAAATAAAAAAAGACCTCAGGAATATGAACAGGAGGCACATAGCACTCACACAAATTGTAAATGTGAAAACATTGCAAAAGTATAAATAAATAAATAAATACAATTAAATGAATAACAATTATTTGACAAAAAAAAAAACCATAACAATAAAAGAAATAAAATATGTACAATACCTACAGTTATCCAGGTGAAAGATCACATTACCTTAAAGCTACACTTTATGTATGTTTTATACAGTGCATTGGCACCTCTAAGCCAAGTTAACATTACGGTATAATACTAATTATTTTATTTATCTATTCATTTATTTTACCTTTATTTAACCAGGAAGTCCCATTGAGATTGGGAATCTCTTTTGCAAGGGAGACCTAATCTAGAAGTGTTATGAGGCAAGGCAAGTTTATTTATATAGCACATTTCATGTACAGGACAATTCAAAGTGCTTCACATGAAACATAAAAGCATCACAGGAGAGGCATAAAAATACATTTAAGATGAGAGAAAGTTAAAGTAAAAGACATTAATTATATTAAAAACATTAACATTAAAATTAAAATACACTTTCAAATAATCAGCGATAAAAATGTGATTTTAAAGTTCATTTAAAATACATTAATTAAGAGTTTAAGAGAAAGCTCCATTAAAAAATCATGTTTTCAGGCCTCATTTAAAGGAGCTGACAGTTGGAGCAGACCTCAGGTGTTCAGGAAGTTTGTCCCACAGGTGAGGAGCAGAACAACTGGACGCTGCTTCACTTTGTTACCTCCACCAAGGAACCAAGGTTATTATCGTTAATGAAAACTCACAAAATGACGAAAACTAGAATTATAAAAACATTTTCATTAACTGAAATAAATAAATAAAAACTATAATTAAAAGAAAAAACGATAACTAACTGAAACTGTATTGTGTGTTTACAAAACTAAAACAGATAAAAATTCTGGATAAAATTCCCTTCGTTTTCATCTTTGTCAATGTCGGATTGATATAAAATCAATTTATTTCCCTCAAGTAATTTTAGCTGGTGGTACCATACGGAACTTCACGGTCCGTCACTTGTGTTCACTAGTGGTTTCCAGTCGTCTTCTGGTCCCCACTCTACCTGGAAACATGGAGACTAAAGTTAGGAGAAAGCAGCAGAGTCCTGTCTGGGATTTATTTGAATTCGACGATGAAGAAGAGAAAAGATATGAAGAAACTAAAACTAAGTGTTTAGAAAATAATGAAAAGTAATAAAAACTGGCAAACCTGCTCTAAAAACTAATTAAAAATAATTGAATTAGAGAAAAAAAGTAAAAACAAAATAAAACTAAACTATAATGAAAATTCCAAAACTATTATAACCTTGCAAGGAACAGCGGTGCTTACGTTTTCATCGGGGTTTGTCTGTCTGTTTGTTTGTTTGTTTGTTTGTTTGTTTGTCTGTCTGTCTGGGAAGGCGTAATAAAGTACCTAATCGGGCTTTTCAGTGCTTTTCTAGTTTGGTTCTGATTTTGGGAACACACAGTAAACCTGTCCCTGATGACACCTTAGTGTAATCACCTAACTGAGTCATGTATCACACAGATGTAAACAGACCAGTGTCAATAATCTCCATGATTTTGCCTTAAAACATGGATGAACGAGTAGGTCTGTCTGTAATGTCTCATACCTTATTTTACCGACCGTTACCGTTATAAAGGTACGGACACTGTTGTGGTGTTTATCAGGTCAGTTCAGCACATCACAGGATTGTGCCCTGAACGAATATGAAGCTGTTCATACTCATTTTCATTCTGGGATTATTGCCAACTAAGAAAAAAAAAAACTATTCAAGAATGTTCCACATAAATTCTCAAGCACCCACTTTGCCCACAAGTGGTTATAAAGACACACCAGAAATGTTGGAGTAACACTGATTAATGCAATCATTATGTTAATAAAAAACAAAAGAAAAAAACATTTACTATTCTTTGTGGCTGTTGGTGGTACTGAGAACGGATAACCTTTAAAAAAATAAATAAAAATAAAGACAAAAAGAATTTTAAGACACCTGGGAAAACTGCGCCTGGTCTTGGTCTGAATTTAATAAAGTCGGGCATTCTTGATCTTTTTCAAAATCTTTCGTCAGATGTCTAATAAGACTCTAATAAGACTTGGTATGAGTATGGCTTTTGAATTTAAAATCAAAGTGGGATTGTTTGTTGTGGTGAATGTTCTGGAAAAAATGCAGTCTATGGTACAAACACATGCAATACTGGGAACTAAACCCTTTTCTCTGTGAGAAAACATAGTTAAATGGATTAGTTAGCTTCTCTTTGATCACATATCTAGTTTTATTTTATTTTATATATATAATTTTTTGGATGTCGCCTATATAATTATTTTGCCTGAATAAAAAAGACAACACATCATTCTCTGAAAACGTATCCAATGAGGATTAATGCTGTGTTCCAGGTCGGTTTTTGAGCCTGGGGATGGGGGGGTGTGGTCCATACATAACAACGTCACTTACACTAGCATGAAAATGAAAATAAAAATGAAACTTTATATACTTTCAGTGTTCGGCTCCTGACTTCTATTCCTCTCAGATCTTACACAAAGTTTCACAACTTCTCGCCTGTATCCACTGGACCCCCTCCACTGCTCTGCTCTATAGGCCCCCCCACAAATGCTGGGCCCCATGAATTTGGTACGTTTACCCCCCCTTATCGAGGCCCTAGTCTCCAGGTGCTCTAAACTTGGTACTATCCTGTAATGGAAAACGGTCTCCAGGAATAGGACCTGGTACCCGAGTCAAGTTGAGTCAAGCCGGTACCACGTAGTAGAAATGCGGCATTAGCTAACCTCTGTCGTCTTTCACTGTTCTACAAATATTAGCATGGATAGAGTCCTCTGCCCAAAGTGCCAACAGCTGGTGGATCTGGGCATCTCCCCAGTTCCACATCTGTCTGGTGGCATTGATATGTTTGTTTATTGGGCCTGTAATGATACACATACCAAACCGAACTGTTTCAGTACGCACCTGTTCGGTTTGGTACACAGCTGTACCGAAATGGCACAGTATGTTGAGAAAAAGAAACTAAAGACGTTGTTTGATGCGAAACTTTAAATCCACTTAAGTTCCACATGGATATATTGAACAGGGGCGATTTCTCATAGACTGCAAGGGAAGCCCGGCTTTCCCTAAAATTATGAAAATTAAATGGTTAAATATGTATGGTTGTGTTGACATTTTATTGACTCCAAATGTGTTAGAACACGTTCATCTCACAGACGAGTTCGTTCAGAATCAGCTTTATCACAAATCAACAGACTCGATGTTGTTCACTTCTCCTCCATTCCCGTGTCGCTGTTTTCTCATTCGATCTCTGCTCAGTGCATTTGTTTGTAGAATCTCAGCGTCCATGCACTTCAATGGGACTGAGTGGAAACAATTTTTTTTCATTGCCTCAAAACTGGACGGTAATTGGATAAATGCCACCATGTTGTCCCGCCCCCGGACGCTCGGTGTTTGTGAGGGTGAATGGAGCTGTGGGCGGAGCTCAGCCGGGCTGGATGCTGAGCTTCCACGTGCTGATTGGAGGATCAGTCAAAAGGCGGAATCCTGTTTGATTGACAGCTATTATGAGATCTACTCCTTCACTGACACAGTTCAGTTTAATACCATCGCACATTCTGCTGTGAAATCAAGAGAGAAACCACTACGAAATTACTTGTTCATTTCTTGCACTGTAAATAAAACACACTCATTGTACTTCCTTGTTTCAATTTAATATAATTTCAACGTTTTCTTGTTTAGTTGGTACGATAAGGTCACTGACCATTTTCTTAAAAAGGAACGGAGGGACGAATTTATGTTTAAAGAACTTGACATTTTTTTAATGTAAGTCAACAATGAGCTTCCCCTGTCTGAAAGACGAGCAGCCGCCACTGATATTGAAGGAGCGCACATTGATCTGAAATACAAAATAGCAGCTGTTATATGGTAAAAAAAAAAAAAACAAAACAAATAATATGATGTGAACCTGGAAGATAGAGATTGAAGACCCTCCACCATCATCAGTCCTGTTTGGGATCACTACGGGTTCAGGTGAAAGACAACAACGAGGAAAGAGACGCTGATGAGACGGACACCTATGAACTACGGTAGTTCTAAAACACACTATCTCTCTCTCTCTCTCTCTCTCTCTCTCTCTCTCTCTCTCTCTCTCTCTCTCTCTCTCTCTCTCTCTCATACACACACACACACACACACACACACACACATACACACACACACACACACACACACACACACACAGTGTCCTAAACAGTCTGTTCTCTGTCCTAAAATAAATAATTTGGTTCATTGTGTGGTCAGTGTTTCTCTTCAGTTTGTTTAAACAGAATACCAGTTTACCCTCTTGTTAATGTTGCACTTCATGTGGAATTTTTTTGTTGTTATTTTTATGCAGAATGGGAACTGACAGAACTGTGATTAGATTTTTGTTTGTTCAAACCTACCTGTCAGGGAAAAGTGCAATACTAATGTTTAAAATACATTTAGTAATATATTATTTATTTTATTTTCTATTTGATTTATAGCAGCAGAATTATATTATTTCTGTTTTTCTATATTCTATTGTCTCCAAAAATTGGGGGAAAATGTTCAAAATTCATAAATGCATTAAAGACATTTTGAGGGGTTTTCTTTCTTCCCGCACTGAACTGGAAAAAAAAAATGAACTGTGGCTTTCAAAACCGAAAATGTACCAAACCGAAAATTTTCTGTACCATTACAGGCCTATTGTTTACTGTACACAGCCCACGCTCATTTTTAAATCCCCTGGCGTGGAGGCCACACATGCAATACATCATCAAAACGTCAAACCTTGGTTACAGAACCAGAGATGTTCCTTTTACGTAGCATTCCTGAATCCTGATTCCACCTTTATCAGGGCTCTATTAGTACCTCCAGAGGAGTTACAGAGGTGGAACAAATGATCCACCATTTCATTTACACAGACTTCGCTCAGGAGTAAAGGTGAAATATTCCCGGAACAGAAGTGATGTGGAAAAGGGGCTCACGAAACAGATGTCCTCTCAATGGAAGTGAAGTATGTGTCTGAATAACTACTGGATCCAGTCATATATTTTAACTTATGATTTTGGATAATTTTGAGGAAAGTTATTTGTTTCATTTCCAGATCAAACTTTTTTTTTTTTTTAACATAATGCAATATTAAGTTAGTTTAAAAAAAACAAAAAAGTAGAAAATAAAAATAAAATCCCCGACTTATTTCTACCGCTGTCCAAAACATTTCTTAATACCCAGTGCTAAATGACACTGAACACAGTTCTTTTTGCAGGTGCGTAAAGTCATCTGTATGAGCGTCTTCTTCTATCATCTGTCAGTGCTGACGTACTTGGCAACAGAAACAATCATGAGAAACGTCAAAAGTCTATGACAGTGATGAGAGATTTTAGTTGTGCAGGAGGAACAGTGGAACACCAGGGGCCTATATCATGAGGGAGGATTTGAGGTTAGAGAGGTAACGTAAGGTTTAACCAAGTATCATTTCAACGCAGTTTCATCATAATACATGAGAATTCCACGGCAGTTCACATAGTCGAAGACCGTAAAAAGACATTAAACAATACCCAGTCAACACATAAAAGAGTATCACCTGCTTATAGAAGACATACTGTTTTATTTTGTATATGTACGGAGGTCACCAGAGGACACATTTCAATTTTATAGGTCGATCATAAATAAAACATTCCATCTTGATTCCCAGTTTTGGCAAATTGAATTTCCCAGAAAACAAAGTTCCCCATCTGAGGGTGAATAACGTTTTCATAATCATCAAGCCAAAATAAGTCAACATAAACTGAAGACATTTTAGAATACGTCCTTGTAGACAAGACAGTGAAATAAAAAATTAACCTCTTTTGGAACAGATGATGATTTTCCTCTACATTTGGCTCCTAATCTCCCAAATATCATAAAGTAACCTGTGACAAATGCTACAAAAATATATATAAATATGTAAAAAATAAGGTTTCGCACTCAGGCCGGTGTTGACCATATGTTTTTATTGGGTCTAAGCTCAGATGTTTTGCACAGGTCGATTCCAAATCCGAAGCCTTTCTGTCTAATGTTTGGACGTTCCTATCAAATACCAGCAGTAACAGCCAAAACTGAAGTCAATTTATCAAGTCCCATCATGCATTCTGTTCCAACTTACATGTTTAATAAAACCCCTGAACACCAGAAGCATCAGTGTAATTAGGAAATCTCACAATACTGTATTGTTTAACTGTGACTGATCTAGAACAGTGACATGTTTTACGTCCTGTCTACAATTATTCATGTATTTTCTTTGGGTTTCTCCCGTCTCTGGCTCTAATGACCTTCACTAACCAACCAACAATGCATCAGGAAAACTACTGCTTCTGTTGGACATGAAGCTGAAGCAGACGAAGCAGATGAAGCAGATGAAGCGGCTTTAGTCTCTCATGAAGATCAGCAGCAACGAGTTACCAAGGTTATAACAGTTTTGGATTTTTTATTATAGTTTAGTTTTATTTAGGCTTGACTTTTTTTCAGTTAGTTTGAATTAGTTTTTAGAGCAGGTTTACTAGATTTTATTAGTTTTCTTTTTGTTTCTAAATGCTTAGTTTTGGTTTTATCTATCTATCTATCTATCTATCTATCTATCTATCTATCTATCTATCTATCTATCTATCTATAGCACTTATAAGGATGTGCTCCATTATTTTCTAATCTCATTCCTCTGTCCACTATTGTACGCCTACAGGATATAAAAATCTTCACTTTGGAAGGTGTTTTAAATTTTAGTGATCTAAAACACTGTATATGTGTGGATGAGATGTTCAAAAAGTGTTCATGAGGCATTACAGTGACTTTGAGTAACAGAAGACAGTGAGTTCACATGTTTTATCTTCAAACTGGAGAACTGGATCTGATTGATTATTTGCTCTATAGAAAAATTTCATAGCACATTGAGATTAAGTTATAAAAATGTACTGTAAAATCTATGTGACTAATACATAGCATTCACTCCAGCATGTATTGTCTTTCTTTTTCAATATCCTCAGGTGCATTCTGAGCCAGGAGCTCCATCTACATGTCTGAGATTTGTTTTCTCCCCCTGTGCAGGGACACAGATCTGATACTAATCCAGCGCCAACTTGAAGAATAAAGCCTTTTTACTTCCCTTGTGTGTGACCAAAGTCTGAACTGTTATGAGTTTGTGATGGAAATTAGCAGGTGAACAGGTTACAGTCAGCGGGGAAGAGGCAAACGGTGGGAAATATGCAATAAAAGTGACATATCCACTTTACAATCATATTTCATCTGGAAAGGGAATGTAATACTTTTGGCAGAACTCAAAAATCAATCAAAGCAACTTTGTTTTTTGTGCATAGGACAGTTCTACTTTTTATTATATCAATTTATGTTTTGGAAACTGACAGATTTGATAAATAAATACTTAAATACTTTACCATTTAAAGGCATATCCTCATTTACTGCTTCATTATGAGTTCAGAATACCAGTGTTGGGCAAGTTACATAAAAAAAAACACATAATCACCTCATTACACATTGAAAAATTAATTACATTAAATGTGTTACATTTTTTAGTAGTAAGTTGTCATCTGCATTATTAGTGATAATTTTGCTTATTTACATTTACATTTATGCATTTGGCAGATGCTTTTTTCCAAAGCGACTTACAGGGAAAAACCAAAATAAAAGAATAAAATACAAGAATCGATTAAAGACATAAAACAGTTGTACAATTAAAAACAGTGTCCTACAGAAGAATAAAAAAGCAAAATGATAGACTAAAATACAAGAATAGATTAAAAAGACATAAAAACAGATGTACAATTAAAAACAGTGAAATAAAAATACCAAGTAAATTATCATTTAAATGGGTTTTATAACTTATAACAAATAAGGCCCAGTGAGCCATTCATTTATTTATTCATTCATTCATTTGGAGCAGAAGAAAAAACAAAAGTTTATTTGTACAAGGAACTAATAGAGCAAATATATTAATAAATAAAGGTGATCAAGACAATAAAGCAATGTACACTAGTAATAATAAAATAAACTCAATACACATTGGTCAAAAAGGAGTGGTTGCAGGCTTGTAAATCTGTCCTAAGGCCTCTAGAGTCATGGTGTAAATATTCTCAATATTTATACAAGAACACAAGAACTAACGACAAACCATGAAAAATAGGCTTCTTTAGTAAAAATATACGTTATATAGTAAGATTATGTTATTTATTGTGAGCCTCTGAAAATGGCTGAACTATATTATCCCATAAAAGACCCAAATATCCACCATCGACCAAAATCATCCACTTGTGTAAAATGTTTATTAACTTCTGAACCACTATTCTTATTATTAAGTGCAAATAATTGGTGTAAAATACAGTTCTTCATCTTTTCATGGTAATCAGATATGACCTGTTCAGAGGCTCCGTAGTTACCGTGGAAACACTGTCATCTTCTACAACATTGATTCACCAGTAAAACCCATGGAGTTGGATCAATGACCGTGGATGGACACACTGGGTTTATGTTCAGTTAATGATAGATTTAATGGAAAAGTCAATTTTTCTTCAGTTTTCTCTTTTTTGATCTAATAACCCTCAATTCTAATGTGAGCTTCAAACGAACATCTACATGATCAGTAAATGAAATTTAGGGAAATATCTTATGTTCACTGAAAAAATGCAAAATACAGAGGACAATGTCATAGTAAATGGTGACAAATCACTTAAAGGGGTGATATTTTGCTTTTTTAAATGGAATTCTTCCTTTTCCCACATTTCCCTGTGGTCTCCATAAACTGTAAATGCTCTGTTTGGGTCTGAATTCTTCATTAATTCAACTCCACAGGTCCATCTTCAACCCTATTTCTGAGTAATGACACCAGAAAGGTGGTTTGGAGCGCTGGCCCTTTAAATGCACATGAGACACTTCAGGCCCCGCCCCCTCCAGGTTGTTGGCTGTGCTGCTCTGTCCCGTTCAACCAACAACTGAACATTTTAGGTAATGGGCTCCAAGTTTGGACATATTTTAAGTCTGGACTACAACCGCTGCTGCTGAAAAACAATTATGGAGAAATACTGGAGAAATGTTCGTCTGAAGTCTGGACCTGACATGTGCAAATGTGGAGACGGAATTAGTTATAGAACTAATTAAGAAGGAATTCAAACAGGTTGTAGAAATCCACTGGATTTTTGCCCAAATGAATATAAAGACAGTTTTGCAGCAGCTGGAGGGTTCAAATTCAATGCCATGCACCCTGAGAATTTCACTGGACAAGATTTCTGGAATTCAGATAGTTACATCTAGAAACTACAAAAGCACTTGGAGAGCGCAGACCTCCACCAAAGCAGATCAGTGCCCCCCCCCCAATCACCACCAAAATTGAATCATTTGTTCCTTGTGCTAGAATCAACATTTCCTGAAAATTTCATCAAAATCCGTCCAACTTTTTGAGTTATCTTGCTAACAGACAGACAAACAGACGAACATCGATGAAAACATAACCTCCGCCGTTCCTTGGCGGAGCTAATAAATGAACCAAAGACTAATAAAAGTGGGTTTAGATAAATATGAGCCCTTTAAAACAAGCTAAATATAGAGAAAAAACCAATTTGGAACTGTCCCAAAAGTAGAACTGGGCCTTTATGGGTTGAATCATGCATTATTCAAAGCCTTAAAAATAACTCATTGTACAGTTTTAAAGTGGTTCATGTTGGCACAGGGGTCTACAGGGTCTGACCCACTTTCAGTCCACTTTAAATGAAGATGCTGGTTCAGCAACTTGAACACTGGCTTCATGTTTCAGTGTGTGATGTTGCCACTTGGCCACTGACACGTTTTGCTTGGACGAGTTCAGAAGCATCACAGGCTTTTCCAAACTTGAGTTCAGAAGTTAGACTAAAGTTAGGTGTTTGGAGAACACTGTGAAACCTTTAGAAAGTCTGTTATCTGTTCAGATGAGACATAAATAGAGCTGTTTTGACATAATGCTCAACAATATATATGGCAGAAGAAGGGTGAGGCCTTTGAACTGATATTTTGATGAAATACAGTTGCTAAATAAATGGTAAACAACTGAAAGAAATAGAAAAGTGACTGCCAAGAGAGGCAGAAAAATTAGTTCCATCTAGTATTACTGCCAGAAGGAGTGAGGAAAAAGGTTAAAAGGTGCATAAAATGACGAGCAGTCAAAATAGAGAGCGCCAAAACGGTGAAAGATCTGAAATATCCTGGACACCAGTCAAATACTGCTACTGTTAAAAAAAGGAATCAAAAGCTTAAATATATAAGCTGTTTAAGGTTCCATAGAACATTCATTTGTCTCCAATGAAGTGGAGAAACAGAATATTTAATACAGTGGGGACGTTCACAAATTCTGACACTGCGACAGTTCAGTTCAGGTGAACGTTAGTGTCAGTAATGTAGGCTACACAATGGTGTGCAAAAGTATTCGAACACTTGTCAAATCTTAAGAAACTGGTGGTTTATTTGTTCCCAGAGCCTGAATTTCCCTTTTTTTGCCATGGCAAAAGGTAAAGGCAAAGGTAGAGAGAATATTTCACCTACAAATTTATCAGTCCAGTCCTTTTTTTACATTTTACTCTAATATTTAGTGTGGACCCCCTTGGAAACAATCACAGCAGCACATCTTTCTGGCATTGTGTCGATGTGTTTTCTGAGAGTTTCAACCCCAGTGTCGTTCCACGCTCTCAGAAGCTCATTCCTGAGAGTTTCCTTAGAGTTTCCTTAGATTGTTGCCAAGGGGGGCCACACTAAATATTAGAGTAAAATGTAAAAAAAAAAAAAAAAAAAAAAAAAAAAAGGACTGGACTGATAAATTTAATGTTCTCAGTACCTTTGCCTTTACCTTTTGCAATGGCAAAAAAGTGAAATTCAGGCTCTGGGAAAAAAATAAACCACCAGTTTCTTAAGATTTGACAAGTGTTCTAATATTTTTGTACACCACTGTGGGTGGAAGGAAATTGTCACAACTTGCTGTTATTTACATTGGTTGGTTGCCCCCCCACCAAGGATGAAATTCAATGAGCAGAAGTAGGGATGTAAAAACCAGAGGGGGGGTTGATCCTCCCCATCCCCCATAACAAATCACACCCTGTATGTACTGTATATACTCTACCATTGCTGACCTAAAGGAGCTGTCGTGTCTGTTATTTATTTTCTTTCATATTTTATTGTATGTGGAAAAATTGTTTCGTATGATTATATTGTATGTTATTTGCATTGAGTAGTTGTAAAGATTATTGTAAGGACCACAGGAAGAATATTTGTAGCTATGGTACAGCTGATGGGGAAAGGAAAGGAAAGGAAAGGAAAGGAAAGGAAAGGAAAGGAAAGGAAAGGAAAGGAAAGGAAAGGAAAGGAAAGGAAAGGAAAGGAAAGGAAAGGAAAGGAAAGGAAAGGAAAGGAAAGGAAAGGAAAGGAAAGGAACTAGTGCCTTCGCAATAGCTCATGGTCTGTTGACCGGTGACATGCTTATTTTACACTTTCCTAAAACTCACAGGCTGAACCTTTTAATAATGATGTTTTCATTTGAGCGGTCATGATGAACATAAATAAAGAAATGAACAAGCAGACGACAGAAGAGGAACAGGTATAGACTGATGAAGAGGCAGATGAAGACGAGGAGACAGACAGGCTTATTCAGCTGGACTGTACGGTCTGTTTTTAGATAGATAGATAGATAGATAGATAGATAGATAGATAGATAGATAGATAGATAGATAGATAGATAGATAGATAGATAGATAGATAGATAGATAGATAGATAGATAGATAGATAGATAGATAGATAGATAGATAGATAGATCAAGAAGACTAAAAACAAACAGACCGAAACCCAACAGTGGGTTAGTATTTTATTCACAGTCTGTTCTGTGTTCTATAGTTCAGAGCACAAACACATCCTGTCACTTCAGTAGAGTAACTGGTCTGACCTGTAGAAAACTCATGTAGATATTGTGCAGGTACGCTCCATATGAGCTGACCCTATCTGTCACTTTATTCAGCTGCATTTAAGACGTTATATGGGACCACCCTGCCAAAGCTCTGGCCTTCATCCATTAGTCTTCCTCTTGATTACTTTCCAGAGATTTTTATGTTATTCATCTGGAAATCTGGAATGCTGTCTTACTTTTTTTTTTGTTTTTCAGAGCTGTAAGTTAACTTTTATTATTTTTATGATGTACAGTTTTTTGGCACAGGAAGATAAGTGTCCTCTTAAAAGCTTATATCATTTTTCCAATGAGCAGCAGTTCATGACAGAACACCAGCTGTTTTCAACCTACTGAATGGGTTTCATGCTGTTTTTAAGATCCTCTGTTGATCAACTCTAGTTTTGTTTTTGTTTCTTTATGTTTCTGCACCTGACACATCATATATATCGGATCAGAATGTTTTCCCACAGTGTGATCAAAGAAAAAAATGCAGCTTTACTGGAACTGGAACATTAGTCTTATAGATGAATGTGTTCAGATTTACAGACGTCATTCATTGTAGTTATTAGGGGTGGGAATCTTTTACTATCTCACGATTCGATTTGATTCCAATTTTTGGGGCTACAATTCGATTCAAAACGATTGGATTCATAATGATTTCTGCTTCAGTCTATAGGTGTACAAAGGATCCTCATGATCTTCTCCAGTCTGCTTTGGAAGACAGAATGACGAATGCAGACATTCAAATGTCTTTTTCACATTTATTCAGTTTTAAACATTTATCCATGCTTGGCAGGGAGTTTGGTGAGGCACAGCAGTGTGCGTTGGTTTGCCGCTGGTGGCTTACTCGGCACCGTGTCCTTAAACTCTGGGTGATGCAGCTGACATGAATTGGTAACATTATGTAGATCTCTTCTGAGCAGAAACCCCCAGAATCACAAAGCCCTCTCCATAGTTTTAACGCAATTTATCAGTAAATACATGTTTCTGTGCGTCAAAAATTAAACGTGTGGTGTCCAGCCGAGTGGACATTTTTGCAACTTCATGAAAAATAGGTCCATAAGAATTTTTTTTTTTTTTCATTATTATTTTTTTTAATGTATTTTTTTTAAATTTTTTAAAATTCTTTTTATTTTATTTTTTTTTTTTTAATTTATTTTTCAGAAGAAAATTTTCAATCGCATTGTTTTTTTCACGCCTGAAGAAGAATAAAAACACTCAGGAAAAAATTTTGATTAAGGTTCTCATAATTTGTGCATGAAAGGGTTAAACTAACGTCATACAACAGTATTTCACTGTACCAACCTTAAACGGGTATTGATGGTTCTAGTGTGAGTCACTGAACAAACTGTACTCCATTCATTTAATGAGACGTCTGTTCCTAAATCTTTTATCCACTCTTGTCTCTTACTATTAGAATTTTGACGTGCCTATTTAAGCAGTCCGACGTGGATGATTGCTCTCTCTCAGGTCTGCTCTGCTCGGCTCTGGTCTGGTCTGGTCTCTCTCGGGTCTGCTCTCTATCTGGTCCAGTCCTGCTCTGCCCTGCCCTGGTCCACATGCTCCTCTCGACTGGTGTTTTTTGTTGTGCATTGTATTTTGGTTATTGTTAGTTTGATTTAATAAATCACTTACTTTTCTGTACCACCTCCTCCGTCTCCATTTTTGGCACAACCTTAGAACTGGGTTGTGTCCACACATACCGACACATTTCTTCTTCTTCTTTTTGCTTGTTGTAATGTCCATCAACATCTGTTTTTTTTAAATTCACCTGACTCTAGTTGCAGAAAAAGGTCTTTCCATTGCAGTTTTGCGTGATATACCACTTGCATTACGCCTGAAAAACCACCCCTTGCCAGCGCAAAAACTTTTAATTGTAAAATGAGACTTTTGGCGAAATTGTCGTTTTTCCATTAGGCAAATTTTTATGCGCAAGTTATATTTGCGCAATTTGAGGGTCAATGGAAAAGCAACTAGTGAAGATGTTCTGAATCAGTTTATATTTCTTAAATGCTAACGCTAACTCTACTTGGACAAACTGACCCAAATGTATTGGAGGAGATGCTCAGAGTCATTCTGCAGATGAGTTCAAGGAGTTAATATTTACAATCACACTAATCAGAATGATGGATTAACCCATAAAGACCCAGTGCTACTTTTATGTCAGTTCCTAAATAAAATTTTCACTATATCTAACCTGTCGTAAGTGATTTATCAGCATTTATCTATAATATTATCCTCTGTATTTTGTATTTTATCAGTATAAATCAGGAATTTAACTATATTTAATTCACTGATCATGTAGATGTTCATAAAATCTCTGATTAAAGTTGAGGGTTATTATAAGAAAAACAGCGAAAACTGACGAAAAAGTGACTTTTTCAGTAAAGTCTATCATTAACTGAACATAATCCCACTGTGTCCATCCAACTCCATGGGTTTTACTGGTGAATCAATGTTGTAGTTTTATTTATTGTTTTACTTGTTTTTGATCATTTTCTTGTCTGTTTTTTTGTTTTGTTTTTTTCTTCAGTTTAGTTCAGCTTGTGGCTTGTTTTCACTGCATGAAAAACTAGATTATCGACCCCGTAAACGCCCGCCAACTTCAAAGATTCCCGGTAATTATCGTGAGTTTACAGAAAAGTTCAGCTGTGCCGGAAACTGCCGCAAACGGAGCCAACCGGGGAGGAGGAGCGGGGCGGGTGTGGGGGCGAGCGGGTGCGGGGGTTAACAGCTCGCAGAGGTGTGAACGACCCTCATTTCCATTTGAATGTCACTGGTGCCTGCCATGTCCGACCACAGAGACACACATTGGATGTTTTTTTTTCTTTTTATAGCATCCCATTGGATGTTACCACAAAGGACAGCTCACATGTGATTGGTCATCTGTGCAGCATTATAATATGCCCCATCCATTAAAAATATTATTATTATTGTTATTGTTATTATTATGTTTATTATTCAGATATTTATTTACATATTTATTTATTGTTGCAGGGTAATAATTCACATACTGAAAACATCACCACCAATATCAATTAAGAAAGAACACGACTGCCAAGATCATGTTAAAAAATAAAGACAAGCTTTAATAAAATGTAGAATGCAAAAAGCACACTTACATATTTAAGAAAACAGTGCCAACACTTTCAAATTAAACAAACTTAGAATGTCCACAGTCAGTTCAGTCAGATGTGCTGTCCTCACAACATGTGTCTGTGCAGCTCCAGCCACAAACAACAACACAGTACAGTCCAAACAAGGCTTTGTGTTCTGAGCTGGAGCTTCTCCTTTACTTGACGTTTTCTTTAACGTTTTTGTAACTGCAACATATAAAATACATCCAACTTAAATTACTAACAGACAGTTATTATTAATTACTCTACACACGTAATGCACTCACATCACTAGCTTGAATAGCATAAACGTTAGCTTCATTACACGTTCACAGAACAGTTTCAGTCAACCAACATCTAGAACCTAATGTTGTTTTCGGATATATACACTTACAAAGAAGAAAATTTTCCAAGGCACACAGTAGTAGAGCACACTTAGCGAACATGAGTTTTTCTGAACTTTAACTGCAGAGAAAATAGCGAACGGCAAATATACGTCAAAGATCATCTCTAGCAAAAGAGCGCCCACTCTGTATACAACCTTAGCGCACAGCGAACACAAAGATCCTTAAGGAGAAGACATCTCACTCCTATCAATTCTTAAGCCAACTGCATTTTAACAGATTTTAACTGATTTATCTATTATCAACTTATTGTAACTTATGAAAGTAATTTATACAACGTATGAAATAAGTTTGATCTTTGACCTAAAAACATCACATCAGACAAGTGTTGGTGCCATCTTCTCTGAGGGTGGTCCAGTCCAGTCTTCTGTGGTGGTAGAACATGTGTTGGTTCTGCTGTAGTGTCTGTGGTGGTAGAACATATGCTGGTTCTGCTGTAGTGTCTGTGGTGGTAGAACATGTGTTGGTTCTGCTGTAGTGTCTGTGGTGGTAGAACATGTGTTGGTTCTGCTGTAGTGTCTGTGGTGGTAGAACATGTGTTGGTTCTGCTGTAGTGTGTGTGGTGGTAGAACATGTGTTGGTTCTGCTGTAGTGTGTGTGGTGGTAGAACATGTGTTGGTTCTGCTTTAGTGTCTGTGGTGGTAGAACATGTGTTGGTTCTGCTGTAGTGTCTGTGGTGGTAGAACATGTGTTGGTTCTGCTGTCGTGTCTGTGGTGGTAGAACATATGCTGGTTCTGCTGTAGTGTCTGTGGTGGTAGAACATGTGTTGGTTCTGCTGTAGTGTGTGTGGTGGTAGAACATGTGTTGGTTCTGCTGTAGTGTGTGTGGTGGTAGAACATGTGTTGGTTCTGCTGTAGTGTCTGTGGTGGTAGAACATGTGTTGGTTCTGCTGTAGTGTCTGTGGTGGTAGAACATATGCTGGTTCTGCTGTAGTGTGTGTTAGAGTGCAGCTCATAGGTTAGAGCTCCAGACTCTGGAAGGATGGAGGCCTTACAGTCCACCCAGATGTCCCATCAGCAGTGCCATCTTCTTCATCAGACGTCATATCCATTGTGATCCCCTCCATAAATCTCCTCCTTGTTGTCCAGTTCAGCCTCTTTTGCCTCCAGCTGCTGTCCAGACAGAAGTACCATCAGTGCTGCACTGTGAGGTTAACAGTAGTAGAATGTGGTGTTTGTGTCAGATTCAGATTAAACACAGATTCGTATAAATCTTACCGTCTTTCTTCTCTGCTGTGGGCTGAAATGTTCATGGCTTCTGCCTGGACTGTTAGATCTGGTTGGCTGTATGTGTAGTTCCATCACAATGTATCTTTATGTCTTACAGGCCACTGGAATTAAAATATACAAGTTAGGAAGAGTAAAAAAATAGATGCATAGGATTATAACAATAGAGAAACAAAACACAACAAACTATTAAAGTTCCTTAATCAACAGGACTCCACTTTCTACTCCATTCCAGCCTGGACCTTCAGCTGGAGCTGCCATTAAATGAGCAGTCCCTGCTTCACTGTGGGTGAGCTCAGTCTGAAAACCAAATAGAAATAGTTCAGAAAAAGCAGACGTTAAAGGCATACATTTACTTCTACAGAGCAGACTGGATCCAAACTCTTTAAAATCTGACCCTTGCTCTGGTTCATACCATCTGTTGTTTCCTTCACTGTTTTGCAGACGGTGCACACCTTCCTAAAAAAATACAAGACTAAGTCACTTTGAGGAACAAACCCCTCCAGGTTCAAGCAGGTCAATGTGACACATTCATTACTTTAATCAGTTCCACCAGTCAAACCACACTATCATACACTGTGCAATTAACTAAGAAAGTCACACTAAGATAAAATTCCCACCTAAATAGCACACGTGTAATAATTAATTGAATTTATACTTACCACAATTTTTGGATTGTGCTCCAGCCTTTTTCTGGTTCTTGTCCACAGTCTGGTGGCTCATCCAGTGTCTGCCTGGTTCAAGTCAGTGAGTTGTTGTCTCACCTCCACTGTAAACTGCTGTGTCATGTACGACTCCATTTGCATTTGTATACCTCACAGCAGGACCATTTACATACGAAAACCTCACATAGCCCAAGGGGCTGGGGAGGGGTTATTGCCAAGGCTCTCTAGCCAGAGGGGGGGGAATTCACGGCAATTCCCGGCAGTTAGAGATAATTTTCTGTGGTGACTTCAAATTCCCACCAGTAGGCGTTAATTTCAAGTTCCACAGCAATTTACAGGGACGTTAACTGACGAAAACCCCACTTTTCATGCAGTGTTTGTTAATGTTACTTATTACTTTGGTGATTTATTATAAATTTTTGTTCACTATTCATTATTTTGACCTTTTTTTTTCCATTTTGTTGTTTATTTTCTTCTTTTTTATTTTAGTGCACTTTTTTGCTTATTTTTTCGAATTATTTATTATTTTGTTGTTGTTGTTGTTGTTTTCTTTTTCAATTTTGTTCATGTTATTCCACTGTCACTGATCCGACTGCACGGGTTTTACTGGTGAATCAATGTTGTAGAAGATGATGGTGTTTCCACGGTAACTACGGAGCCTCTGAACATCCAAATGGGTCATATCTGATGACCATGAAAAGGTGAAAAACTGTATTGTACACCAATTATTGACATGGATTGATAAAATTTATGGATCAACAGGTGTTAAACAGTTTCAGTCAGTAGATGGTTTTGGATGTTTGGGTCTTTATGGGTTAATCTGTGTTAATTCTAACAGCCTTAATTCTATGTAATTGTATATTTTTAAATGTAAATTGTGTAATATTGTACGACACACACTCTATATTAGTCAGAGGGTACTCAGGAGCTGAAGGAGAGAGTTGATTTGAGTCACTAAAAAGCAGAAATTCCCCTCAACAAATCTGAAACAAAGCTTGACTTAAGGTTTACGTTGTGGCAGATGGGTCAGGGTATTGCATGACATGTTTTATGCTATGATTCATTGTAAGTTATTTAAAGAATCTGTGTCATGCTGAGTTGTGTTGTACAGTCGGACTGAGTGCAGTATCCATGTGGATCCAAATGTACAGCTGAGATCAGTCACAGTCACTCTTTGGTGTTGGTGTTGTAATGCATTCTCCGACCACAGATTTGAACCTGTTGACTTGTACTGATACTGCACTCAGTTCACACTCACACACACACACACAGAATTTATCTCTAATTGACTTCAGATTTGACAGATCTCAGCGTGCACAGTGCAGTTTCTTAAAAACCTCCCAAATCCTTTAATGGAACACAGCGCATTTCTGCAAACCACAGGGATGTGACGACCTTACAACACACACACCTACTCAAACACACACACTGTCAGACAAATGTAGAGCGCAAAGAAAACGGTGTCGTCCTGTTGGATGGGGTGGAAGTTTAAAGTAGAATTAAATTGAAATAATTATGTGAAGTACAAGTACCTCAGATGTGCGCTAGAGTAAAGATACTTAACATATCATGTCGAACCGTTAATTAAAATCCTGTTTTCTTTGGCCATGAATATGAAACACTGATGTCAGCTGTTGGTTTGTTCAATTTGGAATTATGTAGTTCCCGGGTTAATACAGTCACTGTGCTTAGTCTAATGTATTTTCCGAGAGCACCTCCTATCCTAGCACTTTCAAACTGTCACAACGGGGAAAATGAGAGGACTCAAATGCGCAGTACTGAAGGGAAAAAAAACACAAGTTTATTAAACATAAATGAAAACTAAACAACAGAAAAACACAAAACCTGGGTCAGAGTCCGTAGAGAAGATGAATAAATGTCCGGGTTATGGAGTGGCAATGGAGAGAAATGAACCAGCGCTGCATAGCTGCAAACCTAAGCCTTAAATAGGCTGGAAGGTGATTGGCCGCAGCCACGCAGCGCCAGCAGGTGAGTCCAATAATGAGGAGATGAGGAGATGAGGAGAGGGAGGAACTGAGGGCCACACAGGTACAGATCATGACAGAGGGAGGAGCTTAGAGTCACACAAGCACAGATCATGACACAAACATTCCATTTTAAATATTCTAATAAGGTTTTTTCCCAGGATAACCACAGATTCTTCCAGGATTATCTCTGGACCTGCTGCGGTGGTCCTGCCTCTTCCCTGCCCTCGTCATCACCACTCACTTATCCTCAACTGCCTCCATTTGTCTCCCCTACTCCCCCCTTCTCCCCCTCTCCCCCAGTCTCTATCTCTATCGCTCTCTCTTTTTTTCTTTCTTTACCCTCTCTCTTTAACCCCAACTGGTCAAGGCAGACGGCCATCCTCCAGGAGTCTGGGTCTGCTCCAGGTTTCTGCTGTTACAGGGAAGTTTTTCCTCGCCACTGTCACCAGTCACAAGTGTTTGCTCCGGGAGGATTCTGTTGGGTTTCTGTAAATTGGCTCAGAGTCTGGTTTTGACCAACTCTATATATAAAGTGTCATGAGATAACTTTTTGTGATCTGGCGCTATATAAATAAAATTTGATTGATTGAGTGATTTAATTGGTTTTCCACTGTAAGTCGCTTTGGAAAAAAGCGTCTGCCAAATGCATAAACATAAACATAAACATAAACATTTTGTGATTTAAGTCTGCCTTGTTTTGTGGAAGACAACTTTGTTTACTTGTTATTTGTTTTCTATGTGTGTAGAATATGTTGTAATTATGTATTTCTATGTGTCTCTTTCTATTTAAAGGTTTATGACCTGTGGTAAAAATACATAAAAAACAAGAAAAGGATAAACACGAGTCATAACATTGTGGGCTGCCTGTCCAGCCTTTTCGGAGGGCTAAAATTTTGAAACGTCTGAACAGTCATGCACACCTTTATTTTTCTTTCTTCTATGTGTGTGTGAATCTGAGGTGAAACTTTCCAAGCTGATATTTATTTAGTAAAAAACACTAGTACACAAGAAAAGCACTCGGAGAGCACAGACCTCTGCCAAGATAGATCCCCCCCCCCCCGATCACCACCGAAATTTTATCATTTCTTCCTTTTGCCAGTATCAACATTTCCTGAAAATTTCCTGAAAATCCATCCATAACTTTTTGAGTTATCTTGCTAACAAACAAACAAACAAACACACAAAGCAAAGTGATCACAATACCTAATAACACCATTACCAAGAAATGTTTGCAACCACTAAATGTTGACACACAGCTGTGATTGATAACAATGCCGTCAACTTCTGTAATATCTTAACACAGTAATTAGCAGGTTGACTGACAGACCATATAACGCAATACCTAATTCATAGTGACATTTAAAAAAAAAAAAAAAAAAAAAGACATTGGAAGATTCTGCTAACAGACGTGGTGTTGTGATAAAGAACTGGAAGGCTGGAAGAAATGTTTTGTTCCTACAGGATTCTTTGAAAATTTTGCAAAAGTAATGGGAACAGCATGGGTGTCAATCTCATTTTAGTTAAAGCTCTGCTGTATGATGTGGCATTTTTACACTTTTCTTTTGCCATCTTCAAATGCTCCTAATAAGCGTGTGTCAAACTAAAATGTAAAAGAAATCTACCAGGTACTGAAACTCAGAAATGTTTAATTCTCATATATTTCTGATAAAAGTCTGACCAATCATTTTATTCAGTCCGAATGAAATAATTGGCCGAGCCTGGCTGAGCCTCCTGTCAATCATCCATTACTACTCCATCTGATATGTGTACCTCTGAATGTGACGCTTCACTGGTGCTGCTCCTGTCACTGACCACAGTCTACTGTCTAGGATGAGAATGGATAGAACTGAAAGGAAGGAAAAAACGGATTTATGAACAGAAACAACAACTAAGGAGAACAAACAGAAGAACCTGACTGCAGCAGAAGGAGTCTGATGAATGAAGGATGGAGATAAAAGTCCAGGAGTCAGATGGACTGGACTAAACGGACAGGTCAAAGGTCAGCTTTCATGACTGTGGGACTCATTCATGTACATGTATCTGGTGTCACACAATGTAGGATGATGTAGGATAATAAATGTATGGATTATAAAACCTCAAATGTACACGGAAAATTTGCAGGAGGCCACGCGTTCACAATGTGTGCGCCCATCGCCTGGACACCTCGTCTCCATGGTGATGAGGTGCAGTGAAGACACTGACCCAGCGCTGCACAGACCAGACCCTTAAATACAGACCAGACCCTTAAATAAGTAAGTAAAGCTTTATTTATATAGCACTTTTTAAAACATGTTACAAAGTGCTTCACATAAAGGGGAGATAGATCAAATCAAATCAAATTTTAAGCCAATTTACAGAAACCCAACAGAATCCTCCTGAAGCAAACACTTATGACTGGAGACAGTGGCGAGGAAAAACTTCCCTTTAACAGCAGAAACCTGGAGCAGACCCAGACTCCTGAAGGATGGCCGTCTGCCTTGGCCAGTTGGGGTTAGAGCGAGAAAGTAAACGAGGAGAAAAGAGAGAGCGATAGAGATAGAGAGAGACTGGGGGAGAGGGGGGAGGTGGGGGAGATGCATGCACAGATAACTGAACTAGAACATGTATAGAACAGTATAATAAACACTATCGTAACTATATGGATAAGTGAGTGAAGAAGATAAAGGTGGAGAGAGGCAGGACCACAGCAGCAGGTCCAGAGATGATCTTAGGAAAACCTGTGAAGATCCAGGGAAAACCGCTGTTGATCCTGGGAAAACCTGTGAGGTGATAAAGCACAGAGACTCCAGGGAAGAAGTCAAGTCAGTAACATGAATTCACTGGGGCGTAAACAGAAGAGATTTAATGAAACGTTTGTTTATAAAAGTGAGTTTTTAAGAGTTGCTTGCAGACCAGACCCTTAAATACAGGGTCTACTGATGGAACAGGAGCCCCAGCAGGTGGATGATGTATCTGATTACTGAGGGAGGGGTCCAGGGACATACCAAAGCAGACCGGACCTCTGCCTCCACGTCCGCTTCCACCGCACGCATCAGGTGAGAGGAGGAGAGCATCAGAGCTCAGGCAGGGGGAAGAGGGAGGGGCTTTGGAGGGAGGGGGGTTGTTCATGTTCAAATTTTTACTAAGTGTTGTGAGACATGACACATCGGTAGGTACAGCTTTAAGAAAAAAAAGCTAAATATCACTCCTTTAAGGGTTGGGGTTATGTGAACCAGAGATCTTGGTGTAAATTGACACACGATTAAATGGCGCTGAATAACACAAATGGTCAAAAATGCATTCGTATATCACGCCAAAAGCCTTCAGAACTAGCGTGATATACAATGCCATTTAATGAGATTTAATGGATCTACAAAGACACAAAACATTTGGTAACTGGCATGTGGAATAGAAAATAAAATACTTAATATATAATCTGTTATGTAATGTTTGCACTTCATAAATTCCTTCTGTGGGCTGGATTGGACCCTTTGGTGAGCCATTGTGGGGTTTCACACCCCTGCAGCAGAGCTTCCTGGCAGGAAAAAAAAAGTTTTATTCAATAAACTGTTAGAATTATACAGATGAAGAACATATAAAAACCTAAGCATTATATAATTAGAATGTAATACGATATAGCCCTGATTCCTGTATTTTGTGTGACTTATTGGCATTAGAAGGTTACAGGCTTCAAGGGGTAGAATGGGAAAATACAGACAGAGGTCACAGGTGGGTTAGCTTAGTTTTTGGGAATGTGGAATGTTTATAGTTTTATTGTATTTTTAGTCATAAAGAGAAGATGGTAAGGTCTGTGGGGCTAGGGGCTAGGACAGCTGTGGGGCTGGGGGGTGATGCGTGAAGGGATTGGCTGAAGTTAGGGGGAGGAACACAACACCCCAAGTAAAGGGTATAAAGAAGGAGGAAAAAGTTAACTCTGGGGCTCTTGAGGACGGGGAGTCACAGAGATGGGTTCTTTGTTTGGAGACTTAACTTAATTATCACTTGTTAATTTTCACTTGTTCCATTGGCAGATTTTTTTGTGTGCTCAATTCAAGATTGTTTTGCTTAATTCAACCAGAAATTTGTGATGTTAAAATGGGGTTACGAGCCAAAAAAGGCTAGAACCACTGTGTTATTGTATCAATAAAATGAAAAAAAAAAAAAAAAAAAAGACAAAAAAAAACTATGGTCTCCTTTAGGGATACGAAGAAATATTTCTAAGCTATTTTAATAAACTGTAAAATAAACTTTTTTTTCACAATTTAACAGGTTTTTACTCAGTCACATACTACAGGCATGCAGGTATATATGAGACTATTATGGACGAATGAACCTCTGTTTCTAAAAAAAAAAAATAATAATAATAATAATAATAATAGTAATAATTCATCAGTTTTATATAGCACTTTTCTAAGTACTCAAAGACGCTTTACAATAAACAACCAAAAATAATAAGGAGAACAACACATTTGTCCATGTTTGCACATATACAGTTCACAATATATTTTTCTTTTTTAGTTCTAATACCTGCACAGCAACTCACAATTTTAACTTTTTTGATTGGTTTTAATTAACACTGTTTTTAACTGTCTCTTATTCTTGTTTGAATTTCTTTCTTTATTTTTATCCTTTCTGCACTTTCCTTTTGATTAATGTTTTATTCTCTATGATTTTAATGTAATTTTATGTGTTTCTATTCCTTTTTAAAACACTTTGAATTGCCTTGTGCATGAATGGTGCTATACAAATACATTTGCCTTGTCTTATTTCAACACTTGATATCTGTAGATGACCTTTTGTTCATCCATTTTGGTTCCATAATAGTTCTTATATCTCACTGAAAAGTTCCTCTTTAGGTGATTGTGTCTCATTTTAAGTGTGATGAGATGTTTGGACTAGAAATGAGAAAAATACACTTGGTAATATTTAGATTTTTGCAGATTAGAAGCTGAAAATGTCCAACTCACCAGACGTCCATCTCACTCCAGGAAGCCACACCCTTCCTTTAATTATGCGAAACTGTAAATGTTAATACAACTTAAACAAGTGACTTTTAGAAAAATCTCTCCTGTACAGTAGTTATGGGTTGGATCCAAGCTGCTTTTATTATGGGCAGTGGGTGGTATTATCATTATTTCCTCCTGAGACTCAGTAAGTAAACATTTTCACCATTTTACATTAAATAATTGCCTTAACTGGAAACAGCATGATGCAACAGTTTTTTCAGATGCATTTTTTTAAAAATATAATGTCCTTTTCAGTGGACATTTTTACATTTTTTATTTTAAAGTACAGCTGTGAAATTCTTGTCCACTACAGAGAACAAAAATGCATTGCTGGGTCTCAGGAGGATATCATCATTAACACTTTTAAATTAATATTTTGGTTAGGATTAATGTGCATTACTGTCATCTGCTCTGTTTGAGTGTGAACCATGTGGATGGTTATTATCCACTCATCATCAAACTAATTTTCTTCCAGGGGCCACATTCAGCCCAATTTAATCTGAAGTGGGCCGGACCAGTCAAATAATAGCATGATAACCAATAATAATAATAATAATAATAATAATAATAATAATACATTTTATTTATAGGTGCCTTTCTTGGCACTCAAGGACACCATACAGTGAAACAGTAAAACAAGAGAGTATAAAACAAGCAATAAAGCAGAGTAAAAAATAAAAGGCAGGTTAAAAAAAATTGGACAATGCAAGTGTGTTCACAAAGAGAAAGAGGTCCTAAACAGATGCATTTTGAGTCTGGATTTGAAGAGAGGGAGTGAAGTGGTGTTTCTGAGATCCGGTGGCAAGGAGTTCCAGAGTTGGGGAGCAGAGACAACTCCAAATTGTTTTAGCGCAAAAAAATAACGTTCAATTATGCCAATATTTACATTTACAAACTCTCCAAACAAAAAGGATGTGAATAACCTGAAAAAAAAAACGGAATTTGTTAAGAAATATAAGTACAATTTTATCAATATTATGCCTTGACTTATCATTTATACATATAATAATAATAATAATAATAATAATAATAATAATAATAATAATAATAATAATAATAATAATAATAGTTTTATTTATATAGCACCTTTTAAAACAAAGTTTACAAAGTGCTTTTGACAGACAAAGCAGAGGGCACAACAGCAGGATACAAGATGCAAATAAAAACACTAAAACAGAAGCAACACAATAAGAGAGATGTGTACAACAAATTGCAAAAACATAACACTTTGAATAAATTAAGTGAATCGGAGTAAAGAGAGTAGGGATAACATAACATCATGCTGTCAAATCAATGCAAAAATGAGGAGTGAGATAAAACAGCATCATGTATGAGAATATAAATTAATATGCACAAAACATTTAGTAACAGGCAGAAAATTGTTAAAATTGCACTTAATTTTCTTCATTTTGTTCAGGTTATTCACATGTTATCGTTAAAGGATAGTTTGTTAATTTAAACATTTTCATAATTTAATGTTTTTTGCACTAAATCAAAAAGAAAAATTGGTGTTGTCATTATTTATGAGTTATTATTATATTATTCTTGAGTTGGATGTCCTAACTTGCACTTTCCAAATTCATCTCATGGGCTGGATTGGAACCTTTGGTGGGCCGGTTTTGGTCCCCGGGCCTCATGTTTGAGACCTGTGATCCCCTGAAACAGCATTATTTATTTTGTTGGAGGTTGGTCCTAGTCAGATCTAACGGTCAGCGTAGATGGTCCAACTCTGCCCGATAAAATCTTTCACCACTGCAGATGTGCTCAGACTGACTTCTTTGAAACCTGCAGTGTTTTGCTCGAAGGCAGGAAGTGGATTCTCAATGCCGCACTCCTCCCACTGATTTGGTCAAATTCCACCCCCAACACTTATCACTCACGCTCATGAGTTGTCTGTACTCCACGCTGCTGTAGCCTGAGGTTGAGGCAACTAGTTTCTGTAGATGACCACAGGTGCTGTAGCAGATGTTCACAATAGTTTCTTTTTGAACAACCATCGTGTGATAAATCATTTAGCTCCGCTGTTTCATAACATCTGGCAGGTGGAGCCCAAATTGTCATATGTGGGCAGTGAAGTGATAAAAACCAGAAAAGTCCATGTTGGTAGTGTTGTGTTGGAACACTGGAACATATTGAGGTGAGCCTCAGCAGTAAAATGGCCAAAACATTGAAAAATAGAACACCACAATGAACTAAATGTGCCAGAACTTGCCATTTTTAGAGATGTTGTCCATGAAGTTGGAGCTTGTAGGTTGTGCAATGGAGTGAGGGTTCCTCTAAAACAGCATGGGAGCTGTTGGACTGTGTAATTTATTAAACATGTCAACTTCGGTTAAAGTCCACAAATAACACTACAGTTTCTCATTTTTGACTGCGAAGACAAAGATTTCCATCAGGAAGAGTTGTCTGACTAAATTAGAAAGAGGAAATATTATAAATACTGTGTATAAGTGCTAATAGTATTATTAAGGTTGACTTTTTTTTTTTTTTTTTTTTTTTGGGTTTGCACAGGTGACTTTATGCACTTCTGAAGAAATACTGTCCCAGACCTCCATATTAATATCTAGTTCAAATTCTGCTTCCCATTTTTGTTTAATATGCTGGGTGTTTTCTTGTTTCATACTACACAGCACACTATATACACTAGATATTGGTCTCCTTGTATGCTCTCTTTTTGGATCCTTGTCAAGTATTGCTCAATAGGTGAATCAGATTTTTTAATGACAGTTTAGGTTGACATTTTGTCGGATATTAAGATTAATTTTTATTCTTTTCCAAGTATTAGGTTTCACGGCTTTGCTTTAAAGTCAGTTCTTCCAGCTGCTTCCTTAAACTGTAGGCGTAAAGACATGCATAAAAAGTGTAGCATCCCCCGAGAAAAACCATTATGGACAATTTTCTCTTCCATTCATGCACGTTTTTCCATTTATGCTAAATAACAGTCTCTAATACTCACTAGTATTATATTTCCATGAGGAACACAGCAAATCGCATGCTTGGCTCTTGTTCTGAACAGTCCATCATTTCCAACAAATCTGTGCATTTACTCTAACATTAACATGAACATATAAAACAAAACTGATTTCCTCTTAGAGCAGAGAAGTCCCAGTTGGGCAGTAAAGATAATAATTCATCGTAACTGCTGTGCATACATGGTTATCATCCCACAATGAGAGCATTAGCCCTGAGGGGCATAGTTCTGGCTCTATTATGGAACCAGAATGAATGAACAAAAGGTCATCTACAGATATCAAGTGTTGAAATAAGGCAAGGCAAATGTATTTGTATAGCACCATTCATGCACAAGGCAATTCAAAGTGCTTTAAAAAGGCATAGAAACACATACAATTACCTCAAAATCAAAGAGAATAAAACAGAAATATAAAGGAAAGTGGAAAAAGGATTTAAAAAAAAAAAATTAAAACAAGAATAAGAGACAGTTTAAATAAAAGCTAAAAACAGTCTTAATTAAAATCAGTGAAAACAGTGCAGGTATTAGAACTGAAAAAAAAACAAAAAAAAAAACAGATTTTGTACTGTATATGTGCAAACTTGGACTAATGTGTTGTTCCCCTTACTATTCTTAGAAATTAATTTGTCCACAATAGTCTCATATACCTGCATGCCTGTAGTATGTAGTTGAGTAAAAACCTATTAAATTGTGTAAATAAATTGTTTGTTTTACAGTTTAGTAAAATAGCTTAGACAGATTTCGTCATATCCCTAAAAGAGACCATTGTTGTTGTTGTTTTCTTTTTTTTTTTTTCTTTTTTTTTTAAGGGTTGATACAGGATTATTCAAAAAGAATGAACCAATTTATTACGCAATATTTTAATAAGGAAAAGCAATAGAAAACTCCAGCCAAGTCACAAGTATTCTACTCATAATCAACCTTTATTTCCAGTCTTCCAAGCGCTCAATGTGTCCACCACCTGCAGTACAGACAACATCAATGCCATAAGAGAATTCCTCCCAGACGCGTATCAGCATATCACCTCCACCGAGTCGACTGCTGTTATTTGATGTTTAAGGTCATCCAGGTTAGTGGGTAGCGGTGGAACATAAATGCGATTTTTTACGTATCCCCACAAGAAAAAAATCCCACACAGTAAAGTCTGGGATCTCGCAGGCCAGGCACAAAGAGCAAGTTCTAGGGCCCCCTTCAGACCAGTCCACTGCTGGGGTACTTTTCCATTTCTAAAAGCTCAAACTTAGAAAACTCCTCTTTCAAATGGTCACTGACTCATTCCATGTCGATGCTTGAGAACTGAAGAAATGCGTCATGAAATGAGTTCATTCTTTTTGAATAACCCTGAATAATAACAGACAAAAAAACATGTTAGGTGAGTAGTGGGATTACAAAATTACGTATACGAGGGCTGTTCAATAAGTTCATGGCCTCACCCAGAAATACTGGTTGTTATAATACAGGATGTTACATTCTTTCGTGATGGGATAGTGATGCTTGAACATCGATGGACCAAGTGCATTGCTGTAAATGGAGATTATGTTGAAAAATAAAATATAAATTATCAGTCTGTGTTGTTCTGTTCTGGGTGAGGCCATGAACTTATTGAACAGCCCTCATAATATATATGTTTATTTTTGTCAGTGGGTTCACACATGTAAACATGCACCACACTGAAATTTATCCTTTGTCTTTAACCCATGACTAGATTATGGATCACACACTGTACACTAGGAGCAGTGGCTCGGGGTGTAAATGGGCGGTTAAGTGCCTTGCTCAAGGGCACATCAGCCAACAACTCTCCGCCAGTCCAGGGGACCGAGCCGCCAACCCATCGGTCACAAGCCGACTCTCCAGCCATCTAGACCATGGCTGCCCCCAAGTTACTGTCCCTCATGATCATAAACAAATACCAAAAATAAATTCAACAATAAATAAAGGAAGTAAAAACCATTGCTATCTAATCATGCTTCAAACAAATTGCTTAGCCTGTCACCTTCAATCTTCTGAAAACATGCCACATAAACCATCTCATCGATGTTGAAAGTAAAGACTATGAGAACATCTGAAAAGCAGCTGGATGTTCCTATGACTCCAGCTTCATATATTATTGAAAAAATGAAACAATCCATAGGATTGTAAGCTAAACCTCCCTGTACGAAGCCACAGGAAGAACTTACAGCCTCTGGTTTTTCAGAGGAATAGAGCAGATGGTCCACAGAGCACCAAGAAAAACATCCAACACCGTTCAACCTCAACTCCAAGGTCAAGGTACGTCACTGACTGATCACACCATCCGTGGAAGAAGACCAAACTGTAGTACTCTCCAATAGACATTAAAAAAAAAAAAAAAAAGGACAGACTGGAATTTGCTAACATGTATGTTGATAAGCAACCAAGTTTTGGGGAGTGTGTTCTTTAGACTGGCAAAACAAAACTGGAACTTTTTTGGCAATTCAATCAGCTTTATAAACACGTGGTAAAATGGAGAAAAGAGTGAAAAAGAGCAGAGGTCCCATCCCTTTCAGAAAACATTGTATTACTGTCAGGGGCGCCGCTACCAATTATGGGCCCCATGAAAGCATGATCTTTGTGGACCCTACATAAATTACCTATCTTTTCAATTTGTCTTACCGGGGGGGCGGGGTGTGTTCCATAAACGACGTCACTTATACCGTGAAAACGAAAACCAAACTTTACATGTATTCACCATTTGCCTCATGACTTCTACACCTCTCTTCGACAGCAGGTCTTACACATCATGTTTTGGGGCTACTTTGCTGCATCTGGCACAGAAGACTTCAAAACTATGCAGGAACAATGAAGACTATTGAGAGAGAAATCTACCACCCAGTGTCAGAGCGCTCAGCCTTCGACATGGGTCTACCAGCAGGATAATAACCCAAAACACAGTGCCAAAAATACTGAAGAACGGCTGAAAAACAAACACTGGACTATTCTGAAATGGTCCTCTATTAGATCTCATCGTAATCATAAGGGTAAGGGGGTTCAAGTTCCTCAGTAAAAGTTAGATGAGGACAGAGTTTATGGGAAGCTGAAAATATCCAATTTTTAAAATCATTAAAAAAAAAAACCTAAAGCTCCTGGTATGTTCACAGTAAAAACATGTTTTCATGCAAAAAATTTCAGCAAAATTATCTATTCTCAGACAAAAAAAGAAATGTCAGACTTGATAAGAACCAGAGCCTATAAGATAAGATAAAATAAGATAAGACAAAATAAGATAAAATAAAATACAATAAAATAAGATATGATAAGATAAAATATGATAAGACAAAATATGATAAGATAAAATAAGACAAGATAAAATAAAATAAGATAAAATGTCGTAACGGGTAAACTCACTGACTAAAGTAGCAACAGGATAAAGTGTAAAGTGTTATTTGTGCTGTTGTTTATGATATTTTGTTCATGTTTTCTTTTATTCTATTTTTCAGTTCATATATTTTATTTATTTTATTCTGTTTTATTTTGTTTTTTGCTCAGTTTATTCAGTTCTTGTTCTAGTTCTAGTTATTGTGTTCATTTTAATTATCACCATGGCTGTTATTGTTACTATTGTTAATATTTTTTTGTGAGGGTCTTCACCACCTTCTTTGGGTGAATCCCAATTCACCCCTTGCCCTCAGTTTTGCATGTACACGTGAAATGGTAGTGATTCTCAATTAGTTGGAGGGGAAGGGCTAAGGCGGAGGGCTGTTTGACCCTCAAGACAGAGATATGTCAGGACCACACTACGAACGGAGGGGCAGGAGAAATTTCCCATAATTCTGTTTGAATCATTGGTAAGATGGAGGTAAACACAGCAAAAAAGTGCAGCAGTGATGAAAGAAACACACAAATGTACGTATTTTCTTTGTAAACAACTTAATCATTTGATCGGCCGTTTAATGCCGTTTCAATGTGTTATAGATTGCATTTTTTGCGGTTTATAGTTGATATATATTGAATGTATTTTATGTATTTGGATGAAGCCGTTTAATATGAACAGACTTTTCTATATCTGTTATGTTTAACGGTTTTCTTCCAGTATATTATGACTTTGTAATCTAAGTGATGTTTGTTGTGTTATGCCACGTTTCCACTACGTAGAACCAGCTCAGCTCGGCTCGGCTCAGCTCAACTCAGGTACCAGGTCCTATTCCTGGAGACCGTTTCCATTACAGGATACTACCGACTTTACAGCACCTGGACGTCATAGCGATACGGCGTGTTACTTCCATGTCATCTGCTCAGAGAGTCGCTGATAAACTCACTTGTTGCGTGTTGTCTTGTCAAACTTATACTGAATTTTTACGTCTGAACCTCCTCGACAAACCATGGTGTAGTTTTACAGGCTGACATCATGTGGATTAACCCACCGCTATTTTTACTGTAAACTTCTGCATCTGTTTTTTGTAAAAGGGCGGGTCACAGAGACAACTCTGACCAATCAGTGGTCTGCAGTGTTTACACGTCACCTTTTAGTATCTGGTCCCCAGTCCTGGAACCTTGGCAGAGGTGATACCAAAAAACTAGTACCAGGTACCAGATTCCAGGTCCTTTTTCGTAATGGAAACACTAAAAGGCCGAGTTGAGTCGAGTCAAGCCAAGCCAGTACCACGTAGTGGAAACGCGGCATTAGTCGTTTGTCCAGGACAACAGATGGAAATTAGCTTCTTGCATCTTGTTCTTTGTAACTCATGCCAGTACACGCTGTCGTGTAACTAAACAAATAAATTAGAAAAAAAAAAAAGATTTAAGCCGCAAAAAGATGATCAAAGCCCATGGAACAGAGATAGTTCCAGCTGTTGACGGCATGGGAAATACTTTCAGAAACAAAGTTGTTGCATCTGTTTTTAGCGGCATCGATGACTGCTGATGACGTAACAGGTCTGGAAGGGTTGGACCATTTCATAGGAGAATGTTTCAACCCCTAACTCTAACAGCTCTGTTTCAAGGGGTAGGGCCGAGTGCAAGGGGTAAGGGGGAGGAGCCAAGGGGTGAATTGGGATTGGGCCTTTTTCTTTTCTCCCCCCTTTGCTCTCTCCTTCTCTCCTCCCCCTTTCTTCTCCTTCCCCCGTTCCTTCCTGTCAGGTCCGGCATCAAAATGTGGTTCAACAAAACCCAAAATAAAGACAGTGGAATATCAAGGGGAACCTCATGTACTTGATGAAGTTCTCCTTGGCAAAGTAAATGTGTTCAGTGCAACAAGGAGCCAGACCACTATTCTGCTGTTATGATGATGGACAAGTAAAAAAGGAAGAAAAACAAAAAGTGCAAAATGTGCATGCATAAAAAGCCACAAAGAAATACAAAAAAGCAATAAATAATAGTAGTGCTAAAACTCTATCCTTCATACCAGTGGTTTCCAACCTTTTTCGGCACGCGACCCCATTTTGACATTGCAAATTTCTGACAACCCCAGACATTTGGTTGCTAAAATTTGTGTTTTATCATGTAATAGTTTGCTATACTATGTTTAAAATACAGGTTACTTTCAGAGGACATTTAGTCTATATAATGTATATTATTGTGGACAGAGGCAGTAAATCCAGGTGTAGATTACTGCACAAAGGGAGAGTTGGATTTTCCTTGGTCAGGATATGTACAGTCAGTCCAGCTTGGATTTACAAGGCTGACAATTAATACTGAACAAACAAGAACTCAAACTATGAATTATGAAAGAGCTGCAGCATCTGAAACTGACCACAATGAACATTTGACAGATAAACAGAACCACAGTGCTGCAGTTTCACAACCACAGTTTGTCTACCATGGATTGGGATTGGCTCTGTCAACTCAACATAGATTTTTTATTAGTAAGTTTTTATTTTTTATTTTTATCAGTTACTAGAAATTTCAGGCGACCCCATTTGAATCCCAGGCCACCCCACATAGGGTCCCGACCCCAAGGTTGAAAAACACTGCTTTATACATATTTACATAAAAAGAACATGCAACAGTTTGGTTTTGTCAAGTAAGACTGGAACGGGTAATTTGAGGTGAATCTAAAAACAAAAACAAAACTCATCTTCTATCCGTGTTGATAAGTTAGTTGATTAATTTTAGTTCTGTCTGCCAAAAACAGACAAAAACCCAGATGTATGGACATGGATTTTGGGTGTAAAGCAGCATTTATCATTTTTTTCCCCCAACACTGTACCTATACTACAGATATGAAAATGAATGTCCTCATCACGTCACTGTGTTCAGAAGTGGAAACAGCCGCAGAAAAACAGACTCTGAGCTACGTAAACCATTTATTCAAACAGACTAGATTTTCACTTGATAATTTACAGGAAGAACTGTGTTGTCTCAGGTACTTAACAGGTGTGTGTCATGTTTGACTAAGGATCATTCTGGATCCATACAGTTCAACACCAAACATCTAATTATGTAATTGAAGACCGTGGTTCCCCAAAGGTTTTTTTAACTCAAGACCCGGAGTTTGGACATGAGTTACTTCTTTTATGTTGTTCTCATCTTGCTGTGTCTTTTGCATCATTATTGTCTCATTTCACTTTCATTGTTTGCATCTTCTATGGCATTTTTGTCTTCATATGATTTTCATCTCATTGTCTTGAAGTCATTTTTGACCCTTTTTCATGCGTGTGCTGATGTCCGCATAGACACCATAGACAACTTTCAGCCATTATAAATATTCATTCATTCATTTTCTGAACCCGCTTTATCCTCACTAGGGTCACTGGGGTCCCTGGAGCCTATCCCAGCTACTTATGGGAGAAGACGGGGTACACCCTGGACATGTCGCCAGTTCATTGCAGGGCTGACATATACAGGGCGTATAAAAAAAACGATACATTTTGAAAAATCACCCCCAGTTCTGCATTTGATAATTTTTGGAATTTTCTTTTCTGGACGTTGGTAGGTAGGGGATTGGTGGATATTTGTCCAAATTTACAGACCCAGGTTTTCATGCATGAGTGAGCAGGGGCAAATTGTGCAATCCAAGTTAAAACTGGTTTGTGCAAAGGTGGCGGTGGGATTTAAATCCAATCAAAGGTCATGGGAGGGGCCAATGGGCATTCATCTTGTTTTCCACAAAATTCCCAGGTTACAGCATTAACACTTTGGCCACTTTGGTTAGGGTTAACCCTAACCCTAACCCTAATTAGGGCTGCACAATTAATCGATTTTAAATCGAAATTCAATTTTTTAATCAGGACTATTTTTAAAAGGGGGAAAATCGTCAAATCGATTTAATCTCTCTCGTGCCTCCGGGCCATGCGCCTGCAGGCTACCGTAGGCTCTTCCCCCTATCAGTGACAGCGGTCTGTCACAGAAGTCCATGTAATGAGCACAGATGTTGATCTGTTAATGAGCCCGCAGTACTTACAGCAATATAAGCCGTGGCTTCACACGCAGATCCTGCAATTGAAATATAACTGCATGGGGATCACTCATCTTACGTTGTCCCGGATCCGTACCATACCGTCTTCTTCCGATCCGGGTCTGGGTCGGGGGTCAGCAGCCTCGGCAGAGGAGCCCAGACAGCCCTCTGCCCACACACATCCACTAGCTCTGGGGGTAGAATCCCTCCAGTGTGTCCTGGGTCGGTCTCTTCCACGCACATATCCCGCAGTTTAAATAGAACCACATGGGGATCACTCATATTACATGGTCCACCAGCACACGACTGATGCCTGTCACTGACTTACATTGGTATCACTTCTGTGGGCCCAGATACCCCAAAAAGAAAAAAAAAACTTTTTTTTTAATAATTTATTTAGTTCTCTTACTTGCTAAATTTTTCATTCAGACATGTTCTGTAACACAAAACCAAATATTTATTTTTTTAAAGATGTTGAACTTTATTTAAAGCTGTTAGATAAATCAGGAAACAAAAAGGCTCTAAAAACCATCAGTATTTGCTCTGTTTTGGACATTGTATTATAGTGTATTCCCCCTGGCAAACTTGTTATGTTATTTTCTTGTTGTATACATTGTTTGTATACTCTACTTCATTCAATAAAGATTTAAGGAAGAAAAAAAAACACTTCTGTGGGTTCATCACGTGATATTATCATCACAGATTTGAGGTAGGCAGCAGTGCCTTGCATTGTGGGTTGCTCGCAAAAATGACATGCTGACTTCTGTTGTGTTCTGTAGTTCATTCATTCATTCATTCATTCATTTTCTGAACCCGCTTTATCCTCACTAGGGTCACGGGGGTCGCTTGGAGCCTATCCCAGCTACATAGCTACATAGTGTTCTGTAGTTTTACCCAAAAATCAAAATTGAAAATTGAGTTTTTAGAAGGAAAAAAAAAAAAATCTGGATTTTATTTTTTGCCAAAATCGTGCAGCCCTAACCCTAACCCCAAGTTGGCCTGTCCTCGGTGACATTTTCAGGCCTAAACCAGTTGAAATAACTTTGAAAGGCAGGAACAGCAGCCATAGGTAAAGAAAAGAAATTGACATGGTGTCCAAAGTGTTAATGCTGTAACCTGGGAATTTTGTGGAAAACAAGATGCATGCCCATTGGCCCCTCCCATGACCTTTGATTGGATTTAAACCTCACCGCTACTTCGCCCAAACCAGTTTTAACTTGGATTGTGCAATTTGTCCCTGCTCATTCATACATGAAAACCTGGGTCTGTAAATTTGGACAAATATTCACCAATCCCCTACCTACCGACATCCATAAAAGAAAATTCCAAAAATGATCAAATGTGGAACTGGGGGTGATTTTTCAAAATGTATACTTTTTTTTGATACACCCTGTAGATACAAACAATAACTCTCACGTTTACACCTATAGGCAATTTTAGATTAACCGATTAACCCATCAGTGCATGTGTTTGGATGGTGGGAGGAGCCGGAGTTCCTGGAGAGAACCCACACAGACCCAGGGAGAACATGCAAACTCCACACAGAAAGGTCCCACCCCCATCGACTGGTGTTGGAATCAAACCCAGAACCTTCTCGTTGTGAGGCACGAATGCTACCCACTGCACCACCATGTCGCCCCTATTATAAGTAAATGGGGAAAAAAAAAAAAAAACACACACACACACACATATATATATATATACATATATATATATATATATATATATATATATATATATATATATATATATACATACATACATACATACATACACACACACATACATATACATACATACATACATACATACATACATACACACATACACACACACATATATATATATATATATATATATATATATATATATATATATATATATATATATATATATATATATATATATGGTGGGGAAGCAAAATTTACAATGAACATTTAGTTGTTTTTTCTCAGCAGGCACTACGTCAATTGTTTTGAAACCAAACATATATTGATGTCATAATCATACCTAACACTATTATCCATACCTTTTCAGAAACTTTTGCCCATATGAGTAATCAGGAAAGCAAACGTCAAAGAGTGTGTGATTTGCTGAATGCACTTGTCACACCAAAGGAGATTTCAAAAATAGTTGGAGTGTCCATAAAGACTGTTTATAATGGAAAGAAGAGAATGACTATGAGCAAAACTATTACGAGAAAGTCTGGAAGATACTATTAAAGAAGAATGGGAGAAGTTGTCACCCGAATATTTAAGGAACACTTGCACAAGTTCCAGGAAGCGTGTGAAGGCAGTTATTGAGAAAGAAGGAGGACACATAGAATAAAAACATTTTCTATTATGTCAATTTTCTTGTGGCAAATAAATTCTCATGACTTTCAATAAACTAATTGGTCATACACTCTTTCAATCCCTGCCTCAAAATATTGTAAATTTTGCTTCCTCACCCTGTGTATATATATATATATATATATATATATATATATATATATATATATATATATATATATTTACAAAATTCACAAAAAATTTGAACTTTGACCTACTTCCCCAAAATGTAATCGGATCTATTCTGTGTCACTGGCAATCTATAAACCTAATTTGGTATGAATTAAACCAATAGTTTTGCAGCTGAAGTGTTAACATACAAACAAACTGAACCAAATACAATGCCCCTTGCCTCCTCTTTAGGGAGTGGGGTAATAATCTAAAAGAGCAAAGCTTGCAAAAAAAAAAAAAACTTGTCACTGCCCAAACCTTTTGCCATGAATGTTCATTCACTTTTGCCTTGGTTTCATCTTACACACTTTGGTCTTGAGGTGTTTTTTTCTCAGTCTGGTTGAGTCTCTTGCATCATGTCTGGGATTTTCATCATATCACATCTTTTTAATCATTTTTGCTTTTATGACATTTGCATCTCTTGTGCTATTGGGAAAATACATTCACACTTCATATTCTTCTTCCTCTGACAGTTGGCAGCCCAATGAAAATGTATTTTATTTGGGAAAGTTTGGGAAAAGCAGCTCTAAGGGAAAATAACAGAGATCCCTTATGAGACTGAAATGGTTTATAAGAGGTGAAATTAACAGCCCTGATGCTGTGTATTTATCTGTGACCGGTTATGGTCACTATCGGATTGTTAGAACTACAAACTCTCTCTGTGGAGGTCAGTCTCTTCCAAGTGTCTGTTATGTTGAGGATCGTTGTTTGAAAGACACTACCGTTGAGATTTCATGACCTCTGCTTGTTTTACATTTTCATAAAGTCACCATGACATTCGAAAGCTGCCAGGAGACACACAACCAATTTATTGTTCATTCCATCACCGGAGTCAGCGCTTCTGTGTCGAGTTAAAATGGTGCAACTCATGGCTGTTGGCTCACGGTGAAACGCCTCAAACAACAAAAAGTTTGGAACGAAAGACCATGACACATTCTACGTCTATATCGTATTTTTATTTGGTGCTTCGAGTTCCCCCACCGTGCGGTAGGCAGCGAGGTGAAGACCTCACAGGAGACTCCGCACACAGCTTTCTAATTAAGTCTGACTTGGAAATCTGACCCAGCTGTGGCGTTCACAACACAAGCCTGTGACTGGAGGCAACACTGGAGAGAAAAGGAGTGAAGCCAGAGTTACCCACATAGAAACTTCATGCAAGACACACAGTCATGCCACTCACAAAGAACGGTGCCAGACTGGGTGCGAAAACAAGCGCCTTGTCACTGCCACTTTTTAATAGGTGTTAGACTATGGAGCTCTACTTTATATGAATGCATCATCACAATGTTTTCAAATAGTTGACATGGTTTATCATGCTTCTCTGAGGTTTTTTACTAATTCTAAAGCCATGACACATCATTGTGAGTTCTATTCCAGTGGGCTGGCCTGCCCTGTCCACTAGGAGGCTGGGACCCTGGTACACCTTTATTTACAAGGCCATACTTGGACTATTGCCTTCCTATATCTTGTTATGTAATTTTTTTTTTTTTTTCAACTCTCAACTTTATTTATCCTTGGGACAGGAAATTCAGTGTGCAGCAGGAATCGTAAACACATAAGCACATACAAAAAAACACATACACAGAAACAGCACCACCAGATGCCACCCCAATAAAATTACACAATACAGGACAACCCACAATGGAACCACTCCCTTCCCAACACAAGTTAAAAATAAAAAAGGTCCAGTAAGGCAGTACACAAGTTAAAAAAAAAAAAAAAAAAAAAGGTCCAGTAGGGCAGTACACAAGTTACCTGCCATAATAGCCATGAGCAATAAAAAAAATAATCACATAAAAAATTTTAAAAAATTGACATATAGAAAAAAAAAAAATTCTAGATATCAGCCACGTGAATTCCGATTCGTAATAGCCACAGGAATAAAGGAATCCTGTCCGGTTCTCAATTGAGGAAGCCTAAAATGGCGACCAGAGGGGAGCAAATTAAACTCCCCAAAAAGTGGGTGATTGGGGCAGTTTTAGATTTGTTTAGCCTTACCGCTGACCCGTTTATCATACATGTCCTGCAGCTGGGTTAGCTGTACCCCAACCACCTTTGATGCTACATTTACCAGCCTAGTTAGCTTCCTCTTGCTGGTCATTGAAAGACCACCATACCACACCACAATGCAAAATGTTAAAACAGATTGAAAAAAACACTGGTAAAACAAACACACACATTAAATGATTTCATCATTTATTTCATCTTCAATTTTTACTCTGCTGTCGGTGAACAATGAAATAGAGACTTCTGCCGGCCGACAAGATTTTATTTCTATGTCAAGAAAGGTCAGCTCTGCATATGAGCGGCGATTGTGAAGAAAAGACCACGAGCTTCTCACAAGATCCACCTTTTATAAGGTGAACTGCATTTGCAAGCGACACCTCCAATCTCCTCAAAGGGCCTTTTGATTGAGTGATGAGCCCCAGGTTTTAATAATCAGTCACCTTTTGTTACCTTGCAAGAAAATTTACACACACAGTAGGAGGGTTTGGGTAAAGGTAACAGGCAGTGGGGGGGTGTATTTGGGAAAGGATACGGGAACAGAGAAAGGAATTAGATAAAGAAGTTAAAATTCCATTACAATCTGTAGTTTAATAACAAGAAGAAGTGTTGATTCTTATTGTCTGCGATCCAAGTGGCATTTGTTCCTTTTTGTGTCATTCACCCGTACAGAACTGGGTCAAAGGGCATTGGTCTGCTCTGCTCCCTCCACATGGAATATGTTCCTAAAAGACTGGAAACTGGCTGAATGGATCTACTTGAATGCTTTTGAAGCCAAACTCCAAGTGCTACAGACTAATTCAATGATTTGCACTCTGTTGACATAGTTTGACTTGTCCTCTAAATTATTGTATGTTGTAACTTTGTGTTGTATTTCATGCTGCCTCTTGGCCAGGACTTCCTTGGAAAAGAGGTTCTTAATCTCAATGGGATCTTTTTTCCTGGTTAAATAAAGGTTAAATAAGAAATTGATAAATAAAAACTTGCATGGGTACGTTGGAACAGTTTTGATTTGATTTGTTGGAAACAGGATCAGTAAATAGAATGCTTTGTTCAGTTTTACCTGTTGTGACTAGTCGATCCACTTAAGAGATTAAAATTGTATCTCAACTACAGTCACCACAGGGCATCCAGTGTTCAGAAATATTCACCTGTTAGCAGATTTCAGTAACAGTCAAGGAAATGCACTGCAGGTAAAAGTGTCCCAATTCTGACCTTTTTTTTTTTTTTGCCCGTATGTGACTCATATCTGATCAAATTTAGTCAGTCTGAACAGCACAAATCAGACCCAGGCTACTTTCATATGTGGTGCTAAATCAGATACATGCCAAATGTTTTGCAATGTGATTTCAGTCTGAGCAGTAACATCGCATTTCTGTTGACTTTAAGTCACTGAGAGGCAACAGATGCCACAATTCTGCACTGTATCAGGCAGGACGCAGGAAAATCCATATTTACTTCCATAAACACACTGTTATATGGGTAATGTCACATCTTCTTCTGTGCATGAATGAATGAATGAATTTTTGTTATTGTGTCCTGCATAAGAATATGCCCAGCCTTTATAAGACACCAAAAATATAAACCAAAGACCAAATACCAGACAATAGGCAAAATAGACATAAACAAGACAATGTACTGACCTATTTAAACAAACATATCTGCTGCTTATTTCAGACTTTACAAATGAATAATACTAATTTATATACATTTGAACTCACCCAGATCGCAAAATATAACTGGACTGGACATGGGCCAGATGTACTGAAATATTCGACCTGATTTGGTAAAACAGATCTGCTCCAGTGTGTCTTTGCACAATGGGCCAGACTCAGAATGGATTCACTTGCCAGATCTGCAACACTACTGCTAACGCCCGATTGAATAACATTTTTACAATCATGCAGTCACTTCCTAGCATGATTATTATTTTAAACTACAAAAGCACTTAGAGAGCGCAACCCCCTCCCCCCAAATCACCACCAAAATTTTATCATTTGTTCCTTGTGCCAGTATCAACATTTCCTGAAAATTTCATCCAAATCTGTCCATACCTTTTTGAGTTATCTTGCTAACAGACAAACAAACAAACAAACCGTGATGAAAACATAACCTCCATCGTTCCTTGGCGGAGGTAAATAAAGCACTTACCATTAACTTTTACCATTCAGTGTGTTGCTGCAGTCTGTTGTGTGTGTCTGTGCGTACACTGCCTCCCTGGACGCTGCTGTGACGTCATGTGTCAACAGTTAACTTTCAAATTGTGAGCGTGTTTGGTCTGCACGGTCCGCCCCAGAACAGTCCATAACCTATCATTTAGTCTGTCAGTCTGATGATCCCGGCCACATCTGATGCAATGACACTCAGCAGGCGTGAACGCTATGTGAATCTGGCGGATTGTGGCCGGATCCGGCGCAGTGTCAGCTGTTATCTGGGAAACAACTATTTCATCTTGTCATCATCAGTGCTCCAGAACATGTCAGGATTCTGGATAAACATCTCATTAAACATGCCTGTGGGTCACTTCAGGACAGTAGATTGTTCACACATGAGTCTGCATCTGATTTATGATATAAAAAACATGCTAAAAAAATCAGAATTGAGCATTAACACCTGCAGTGTCAACGTAGCATAAGAAGGACAAGTAGTAGAACCAGCAAAGTCCACCTGCTCTAAACCCGTTCTGCTGTTCTTAGGAGAACTCTTTTACCATCTCTCCACAATTTGTAGAGTCCATTGTGCCACGTTTCCTCTACGTGGAACCGGCTCGACTCGGCTCGGCTCGACTCGGGTAACAGGTCCTATTCCTGGAGACCGTTTCCATTACAGGATACTACTGACTTTACAGTACCTGGATGTCATAGCGATGCGGCGCGTTATTTCCATGTCGTCTGCTCAGAGTCGCTGATAAACTCACTCATTTCGTGTTGTCTCGTCAAGCTCATGCTGAATTTTTATGTCTGAACCTCCTGGACAAACCATGGTGTAGTTTTACAGGCTGTCATCATGTGGGTTAACCTACCACTATATTTACTGTAAACTTCCACATCTGTTGTTTGTAAAACGACGGATCACAGAGATGACTGTCTGACCAATCAGTGGTCTGCAGTGTTTACATGTCACCTTTTTGTATCTGGTCCCCAGTCCTGGAACCTCGGCAGAGGTGATACCAAAAAATTAGTACCGGGTACCAGATTCCAGGTCCTTTTTCGTAATGGAAACACTAAAAGGTCGAGTCGACTTCAGCCGAGCTGATACTACAAAGTGGAAACACGGCATTAGTCACCATTAGTCTAGTCCAGGGGTCACCAACCCTGGTCCTCAAGAGCTACTATCCTGCATGTTTTAGATGTTTCCCTCTTCTGTATTTTGTACTTTTTCAGTGAAAATCAGATATTTTCTTATATTTATTTTACTAACCATGTACTTTAATCATCATTCTGAGATTACATTTATGGGTCATTATATCAAAAACAGAGAAAACGTCAAAAGTGATTTCCAGTAAAATATATCATTAACTGAACATAAAAACAAGCATCTCCAGCCACTGTCATTAGTCGCTTTCCCATTGGACATATGCACAAAATTTTACTGATATTTACTAAATGTCAAAAAACAGAAGTGTAATGTTGCTTTTTCCTTTAAATTGTAAATGTGATGATTTGTTTATTTATTATCATGAGATGACATGAGAAGTCATTCCATAAACAGGGCAACAAACGTAAATATGGTGTTGATTTACAGATATATTCATTATTATTATATATTACCCCTCTATCTTGTACTAAATTTTAAAAAATGATTGGGTTTCCGGGTGTGTCCACACATACCGCAACATGTTTCTTTAAAACGCTTCTTCTTCTCTTGTTGTAACATCCATCAAAATTTGTTTTTTTATTCATGTGACTCTAGTTGTGGAAAAAGGTCTTTTTATTGCAGTTTTGCATGATATACCATTTGCGCTACTCTCAAAAAAAAACACCTCTTGCCAGTGCTAAAACTTTTAATCAAAAAATTAGTGTTTTGGCGAAACTGTCATTTTTCCATTTGGCAAATTTTTATGTGCAACTTATATTTGCGCAATTTGAAGGTCAATGGAAAAGTGACAAGTGATCCATCTGCATGGGTTTTACTGGTGCGTCAACGTTGTAGAAAATTACAGTTTCCACGGTTACTACGGAGCCTCTGAAAGTCCAAATGGGTCATATCTGATGACCATGAAAAGTTGAATAACTGCATTTTGCACCAATTATTTACATGTATTGACAGGAATAGTGGGTCAACAGTTTTGAACATTTTAGATCAGTAGATGATTTGAGTCGTCAGTGGCTGTTTGGGTCTCTGTGGGATAACCTAATAACTCCAGAAATCAGATAATGATCGGAGTTTTAGCATGTATGTAAACGAGCTCAGTGTGGTGTTCTGTTTTTTGTGTCTCAGTTTTCCTTCCTCTCTGTTCTCTTTCACTGCAGGTGTGTGTGAGGAGGCAGATGACCAACACCTGCCTCCAGTTAGCCTCGTCCTGTGCTGTGTATTTAAGCCTGGTCTGTCCACTGTTCGGCTGTTAACGCTGACATGGCCGCCCTGTTGTAAACTTCAGACCACTGTTTCTGGAGTCTCACCTCACCACCGTCCTCATGTGACCTCCAGTACTCTTTTCACCAGCCTCTCCTCATTACAACCACCTTAATTCCATTGATAATTTACATTCATTAATTCAGACTCTTTCTTTGCCTCTCCTTTTGGGGTCAAGTTTTGAAATGGGACCAAGCCATAACAAACTAGAAAAGCACTCGAAGAGCACAGACCTCCGCCCTGATGACCATCATTTGTTCCTTGTGCCAGTATCAACATTTCCTAAAAATTGCATCAAAATCCTTCCATAAGTTCTTGAGTTATCTCTCTGATAAACAAACAATTATTTCCCGTCTTCCAAGTGTTCAATGTGTCCACCACCTGCAGCACAGACAACATCAATGCCATAAGAGAATTCCTCCTAGACACGTATCCGTATATCACGATCCACTGAGTTGATCGCTGTTGTTATTTGATGTTTAAGGTCATCCAGGTTAGTGGGTAGCGGTGGAACATAAACTTAGAAAACTCCTCTTTCAAATGGTCACTGACTCATTCCATGACGATGCTTAAGAACTGAAGCAATGTGTCATGAAATTGGTTCGCTCTCTTTGAACAACCCTGTATTTCTATTGACTCGTTTGGAGAGAATAATCTAGGCTGTGTTGTGCTATCAGCAGGTGGCACTGTGGATGACATTACACATGGCTTTAATAAACAGAAAAGAAGAAGTAAAATGTTCAGTCATTTTCCAGCTCTGAATTACTCCTGTCTCATCCATGAAAAAAGATATCAGTTTCCTCATCAGTCTAAATACCTGTTTTACTTGATATTCTGATAAAGTGGGAAACCATATCTGGGAAGATGCAAGAGACAGTCAGCTGATCGGTCATGTTACTTAAATATTACTATGTCAGAATTCATTAGAAAAAAATAGGACCAATGGCCCTGTAGCTTACCGGCCAAATCAAAAGCTTTGGGAAATGTATCCAGATGCCATTTATTCTCACCCAGTTCTGTGTATTTATTATATTACAGAAATAGTCCATGTTTTGGTCATATTCCAATCAGATCTGTAAAAAATTCAAATTCCAACTTGATATCATTGATACTTACAGATTTATTGGATCAATCAACTTCCTATCTGTTATAAAAGGAAAATTTTTCAAAGTCGCACCAAATCCAGAATCAGATCTGGATGGAAATAATGTCAATACCTTGTGTTGACATCACCATACAGAAGCTGTATACCAAGTTTGAAGTCAATCAGAACTGGAGTTTGGGAGAAGAAGACAATTGAAACGCTTCCCCCATAAGAGTTCATGTGAAATTTTCCGTAAGTTCCCGGATCCAGAAGAAGATCCTGATCAGCATGTGGACATTATGTTTTGGTCATCTCCCCATCAGGGCTGGACTGTAGAAATTTACTCAGGATATCATTTCTATTTACTGAGTTACTGCATCGATCCACTTCCTATCTCTTATAATGGGGAAATTTTTCAAAGTTGCACCAAATCCAGAATCAGATCCGGATCCAAATAATTTCACTAACTTTTTTTGACATCATCATAAAGAAGCTGTATACCAAGTTTGAAGTCAATCGGAATTGTAGTTTCGGAGAAGAAGATGATTGAAGTTTTTGTCACGGACGACAGACGACGACGACAACGACGACGGATGCCACATGGCGACAACAGCGTACGGCCTGTCGGCCAGTAAGCTAAAAAGATGTTTCCATTTCTTCTATGAGCAATTACTGTTTAGTGAAAACAGAGGAAACCTCAACTGTGCAAAAGAGAGTTTCTGGAAAACTCAATTTTTTTTTTTTTATTCCTAAATGTATATTTCAATACACATTTTCCGGTGCAACTTGTAACTTAAAAAGCGCATTATTTCTTTGAAATGTTCTTCATAGGTCATTAAAAATTCCATTTGTTGTCAGGTATTATTATAGATTCATATAAATTGGTACTGAAGTACACAGGTACAGTATAATTACATTTACTTTGAATTAATGAGGGAAAATACAGGTTTATATAAATTAAATATTACATTTAAAATTGTTATTTAAATTTTGTTTAAAAACCTAATGCATTTACAAATGTTTTATTTTAAACAAGCAATACACTGTTTTGTTCGATGTTTCATGCCTGGTTGATTGATGCTGTCTAGGAGGAAGTTGTACGCATGTGCGTTGTTGAGATTGTTGTTGTAATGGTGGCCGTTGAATAAACCACAGATGAGTGAGGACGAGTTCATGGTCTTTTCAATAACACATACAATGCAGCCATCTCCCAGGAACATCCAGGTGGAGAGTGCAACAAATGTGCCATAAATAGATCTATGGAAAGTAGCTTGTAATAAGCTTAAATGAAAACTGAAATTTCACGGTCTGGAGGTTTAACATGATCAACCTTCAGTGACTGCATTGTGCACAATGTCTGTACAGAACAGTAAGTGTTAGAAATGTAAGAAAAGCCATCGAAAGCATCAGCAAAGTGAGTAAAGCTTTCCTGGTTCTGTTTCAGAGGATGCTTTTATATTTGTAAAGTAACACAAATGGATTAAGCCTCAGGAAAGTCTCCAATGCTTGTACAAATCTCCATCTGGACGTCAATACAAAACAGCCTTAGAAATGACAAAATAATCCAGTGTTCACAAGTGCTGTCAATGTGTTCTTAGAGAACAAAAAAGCTATTGGTAAAAAGTTCCAAAGACTTCATGTGATGGCCAAGTTATGACTTGGCCATCACATGAAGGTATTATATTCTACTTTCCATCTCCTTTTTCAGTTGCACTGTCTTTCACTCAAACATCTGTTGGTCTTCTTGTGCATTTGTTACCTGTAAGCGTGTCACTTCCTGTTCAGGGGTTTACCATTATCCTGCATCTACTGAAGCACCATCGGTTCAGTTCCAGGGTCCAAACTCAGACTTGAAGATCAGTTTCTGACAAACCCCTGAGGGTCCAGGGCTGTCCCACTGTCAACTCATGGTTGATGGAGAGCTTTTTTATGGACACTTTGAGTCTTTTATGACCACTTAATGTGAGTCAGCATGTTCCACAGACTTTGCCTGAAGGAATTACCCACAATTCATAGTGATGTGACGTTAAATACAGGTTTACCAGGGGAAGCCCTAAAGCAGGAAAATCACAAAGAGTATGGCAAAAATGTACTAAGAAGCTGGTCAGGTCTCCCTCGAAAAAGATTTCATCTCAAGGGACTTCCTGGTTAAATGAAGGTTAAATAAGCACTCAAAGAAAGCACTCGGAGAGGGCAGACCTCCACCAAGGCAGCTCAGTCCCCACCCCCCCACCCCGATCACCACCAAAATTTAATCATTTGTTCCTTGTGGAAGTATCAACATATCCTGAAAATTTCATTCAAATCCATCCAATACTTTTTGAGTTATCTTGCTACAGACAAACAAACAAATCCTGATGAAAACATAACCTCCACCATCCTTGGCAGAGGTAATAACCTCCTGACACCCAGCAATTCATTTTTGTCTCTGTAGGGGACAAGACTTTCACAGCTTTATTGAGGGGGGAAAAAAATGCAAACTGCAAAGAACATTCCATACAAATTTTAAAAATGCATCTGAAAAAACTGTTGCATTGTGCTGTTTTCAATAAAGGCAATTATTTAATGTAAAAAAGCCAAAACTTGTATTTCCCTGGGTTTCAGGAGGATAATAAGCAAGATGGTTCCTAAAGGCATGTCAAATCGGAGGAAATTAAGACTATGAGATTCAATTAAAGCGTTCAGAGGTACAGATGGACCTGATATGCGCCATTAACAACTAGAAAAGCACTTGGAGGGCACAGACCTCCGCCAAGGCAGATCAGTCCTTCCCATCCCCTGATCACCACCAAAATTTAATCATTTGTCCCTTGTGTCAGTATCAACATTTCCTGAAAATTTCATCCAAATCCATCCATAACTTTTTGAGTTATCTTGCTAACAGACAGACAAAAAAACCCCGATGAAAACATAACCTCCTTGGTGGAGGTAATAAATATAAGTGAAACAGGTTAGTTTAAAGGGGTGGGAGTGATTTCATTCCTTAAGAGTAAAAATTTAAAAAGCATTGAAACACATAATTAGTAATAACATGGGTAGTTTTAAAAGCCCCACCTCATATATTGCACCCTTTCCTCCAATAAATAGAATAAATATAATTGAAACAGTTGATTTAAAAAGGTATGTCATATTAATCCAAAAAATAGATGTACTGTTGCCTTATTTACATCTGTGGCTTTGCATGCACCTCATTTACCTTTGCTTCACCTGCTGTTTGAACTTTAGCGTCTATAAACTTAATAAACCACAGTCTGTTACAAAACGACTTGGAGTTTCCACATGTATTTCCAGCTCATAGTGTTCTCCTGTGTTTACCGCCGTGGAGGGAAAGTTTAGATGGTGGATTTAATGAGGTCTGTTAAATGTGAGTCCATGCAAATTGTGGGCAACACAGCTGCTTATTTCTAATTTGGTGATTTTCATCATAGTTTATTCATAACATGTGTTTGAGGGAATTAAATCACAGCTGACAGGTTAATGTTATATTAAAACTAACTTCTGTTTTACTTCACCCTCTGATTTGAGTCAGATGGTTTTACATTCAGCTGAGGTTTATTCGCTGTGGCATGACTCTAGTGTCCTGTTAGCTCTATGGTAACACATTTGGGTTAATTTTGCTCATGCTGTGCAGCTTTTTTTATGCTTTCTATTGTCATTGTGGCCCTCTGTGGCATTTACCAGTCTTAAGTCTAAATAGGTCCAGCGTAATATTTAGAATTTATGAGGACGTAATTGCAGAAAGTAACTGGATTAACGCAAAAAAAAAAAAGTCCATACAAAATGTTATTAAAAGTGAATTACATTTATTGTAGTATTATTCAATTTACTTTCAATCTCCTACCAAGACTTATAAAAGTGCAATTACTGGTAAACATGTTGGTGCTTGGTTAAAAGGTGCAGCGTGTCCGATTTGGGGGAATGTAGGAGGGTGTAACTGGGTCAAAACACAGTAATGTCCCATCAGAGTGAACTTTAATTGATTGCCATTCCAACATTTATTTCAATATAAAGTAGCTCCTAGTTTTGGATGATTCCTTATGGTCCTACTGAAGAAAAAATGAATTTAAAAGTAAAAATGTGGGTCATTTAGCAACACTAATCTGTCAAATTGTCGCTAAAATGTCCCATCAGAGATTTCGAATACCGTGTTTTGACCCAACTACAAAAATGTATAATACTATTTGTGGTGTGTGTGTGTATTGAAAATAGTTTGACAGTGGACATCCTTTTTCTGTTTTGTAGTGTTGTATCCAGCAAGGTAGATTTTCACACCATTTTATCTCGTTTCCACCTGTTCAATCTGTAAATTGCAGAACTAGAACACATGTCCGATCCACACCTAAAGTGAGTACTGTCGCTCTGGACTCCCCCTCAAGTGTCCGTCTGTCATTTGTTTCTGGGAAAGTGTTTGTTTGAAGTGAGTCCAGGGATTTTTTTTTGCTGTTTAACAGCTGCCTATTGCTGGAAAACAGGTTGATATATCCTCAAATATCACAGCTACTTAATTACTACAATGTTGGTCAATGGCTATGGTCATGTTTATGGAGAAGTCGGAATTTTTCCAGTCGCATCCTTATCATGCCACTCTGTAAGTCCAATCGACAGCAGTAGCAGAAAACAGTAGACTAACAATAAGACACAAAACAGGTTATTCTTTGTTTTTTATATATAAAAGAACTAGTGAGTTGACCCGTGTGGATCCACAGGTCCTAGATGTGATATTTTTTATGCTGTTGTGTGTTTGTGCATGTTGTACCACCTTTGTCCAGCAGTCACCGCCAAAGCGTTCTGTCTAGCAATGTGATTGTAAGGCTATTGTATTAAAAATCACTAATATCTCCCAAAATATTGTTCCTATCAACTTGGTGTCTTCACTAGTCTGTTCCTGGACCAAAAATACATAAGTGTGACAAACTGCAGCAGTCAGCTCTGTACGGATTTAGTGTGAATCCCCAGACACACACATGCACGTACACATTGTAATATTTATATTTCTTTCAACTGCTAGCAGTAGTTTTACTACTTTTACTGCAGGTCATTGCATGCATTGATGCAGCTGAGACACGTCCTATGAGTGGGACATGGACTAATAATCTATTTCCATGTGTATAAATGTGTTTAAAAAAAAAAAAAAAAGTTGTATTATAGTATTTAATATTTCTTGTCTTATATCAACTGCCAAAGGAATATGAATGTAAATGAGCTGCCTGCTAACTTCAGCACATTTACACCTGTATTTAATATTGGCATCCATTATATGCATTGTTCCTTTCAAATAAATACAGCAGCAGTCATTCTAAGGTGAAATCATCTTCTGAATAACAAAAACAGGGTTCATAGCTTTAATGTGAATGATTCTGAAAACATGCCATTGAAACAGGTGACCTGGAAGTTTTATGTGTTTGTGCTAACGAACCTTTGGTAATTTTAATCAACACAAACGTTTGCATGAGCAGGAGACGTTCATTTTTGAACACTTCATGTAATTGATTCTCTAAGTTCTCCTGTGCCTAAAAATGCTAAAGTTAGGACCAGGAGACAGACATGAGATGGCGTTCGCTAGCTCTGTTTCTATGCTAACAACCATCCCAGTTGTCTGTATCAGTGATTACAGCCTGTACAGTGATTCTGTGTGGAGGATTTCGGTCATAATTTCTGTTTAAATCCTTCTGCTTCCCTGGGAGTTTTCAGGGAAGCATGCGTTTCTTCTGCACTTCCACAGCAGCAACATTTTACACCACACACACAAATTTGTGAGACGGGGGGGTGTAATTCAAAAGTAACTCGACAGACCTGTATGTGGAGGACATAGTGGGTTATATAGCTCTGTAGATAAAGCTGTGAGAAAGTGAACTCCCCTCACCTTATCATTGACAACCTGCTGCCCCCCCCCGAAAACAAATCTGCGACTGGGGACAGACGATGTGCCAAATGCGATATGGGGGAGGTGGGGGGCAGTGGCGGTTTCTCATAGACTGCAGTGGAAGCTCAGCTTCCCCTAAAATTACAAAACTTAAATGGTCAAATATGTACGCTTGTGTTGGCATTTCATTGACTACAAATGTGTTAGAACATGTTCATCTCACAGACGAGTTCGATCAGAATCAGCTTTATCACAAATCAACAGACTCGATGTTGTTCACTTCTCCTCCATTCCCGTGTCTCTGTTTTCTCATTCGATCTCTGCTCAGTGCATTTGCCCGTAGACGCTCAGCGTCCATGCACTTCAATGGGACTGAGTGGAACAGTGTTTTTTCATTGCCTCAAAACTGGACGGTAATTGGATAAATGCCACCATGTTGTCCCGCCCCCGGACACTCGGTGTCTCTGGGGGTGAATGGAGCTGTGGGCGGAGCTCGGCCGGGCTGGATGCTGGGCTTCCGCGTGCTGATTGGAGGATCAGTCGAAAGGCTGAATCCCATTTGACTGACAGTTAGTTTGAGATCTACTCCTTCACTGACACAGTTCAGTTTAATACTGTTGTACATTCTGCTGTGAAATCGAGAGACACCACTACCAAATTTCTTGTACTGTAAATAAAACACACTCATTGTACTTCCTTGTTTCAATTTAACATAATTTCAACGTTTTCTTGTTTAGTTGGTACGATAAGGACCATTTTCTTAAAAAGGAACGGAGGGACGAATTTATGTTTCAATAACTTGACCATTTTTTTTTTAATGTAAGCTGACAATGAGCGTCCCCTGTCCGAAAGATGAGCAGCCGCCACTGGTGGGGGGGTATATGCTGAGTGATTTATACTGTTGTGATGTACAACAGTAGTCGCTAATGCACCTGCACGCACACACAATGATGTCACTCGCAACCACCCCCCCACCCCCCCGCCCATATGCTTGCACCCCCTGGGGCAGTGTCTACGCCCCCACCTGGTTGAGAACCTCGGAGCTACTGTCAAGAAATGACCACCAGACAACACAAGCACAGACTTTAACATCTCATAACATCTTCACGGGTTTGGGTTATGTAAACCACAGATCTTGGTGGAAATTGACACGTGATCAAAAGGCGTTGAATAATACGCAAACTGACGAAAATGCGTCTGTATAGTACGACAAATGCCATGAGAACTGGTGTGAAATACAACGTGGTTTCATAAGCTCAGTCTTAGTTCAGTTTTCTGAACTGAGTACCAAAGAGGTGAACGCGACATGTGGAGGATGTTTTTCAGGATGTGTTTTAGGTTTTGAATTATGAAGACCAGACTACCGTGGCTCTTCTTTTTCTTTTTTTTCTGATAGATGGTTGCTCGAGGACACCAGAGGAACTTATTTTTCTCCCAGGACTTTGTGTACTTGATCATGTGTCAGCCATACACAGCAAACTTAGTAGAGTTCAGGTTTTTTTCTGTGCTCCATTTTGGCACGAAGACGTCAGTTTGTGAAAGTTAATGCGAAGTCCACACTTCAGTCAGAGCATTAATCTCTCCCATGCTGTGTTAAAACATTACCTTAAATTCTATTATATTCGACTATATATTGGTGATGTTTTGTCTGTGTTTTTAACCTGTGCTTTTATTTATTTTATTTGTTGCTTTTTTTTGTAATCAACTGATTTTATTAATTTTAATTTTCCATTTGCAAGAATAAACAAACAAATTCAACATTACACAAAAAAAACGTGTACACTACACCTACATTACACGCCCCTCTGCCCCCCTACCTTCCCACCCTTATTCCTTTCCTTGTGGGACACACAATCTGGTATCGAGAGTCTGACAAATAAAGTTGACACTGCTCCGACCTCAACACCTTCAAATCCCTTTTAAAAACTCACTTATTTAAGATTGCTTTTAAAGTTTAATTATTTTACATTCATATACCTGCCTTTTGCACCTGCTTTTTATCTGTTTTGATGTGTTTGGTTTCTGTTTTTATCTGCTTTATGTAAAGTGTCTTATTGTAAAATGTATTAGTATTATTATCATTCATCCATCCATTCTCTTCCGCTTATCCAAGGCCGGGTCGCGGGGGTAACAGTCTAAGCAGGGATGCCCAGACTTCCCTCTCCCCAGACTCCTCCTCCAGCTCTTCCGGAGGGACCCCGAGGCGTTCCCAGGCCAGCCGAGAGACATAGTCTCTCCAACGTGTCCTGGGTCTTCCCCGAGGTCTCCCCCCGGTGGGACATGCCCGGAACACCTCCCCAGGGAGGCGTCCAGGAGGCATCCGAAACAGATGCCCGAGCCACCTCAGCTGGCCCCTCTCGACGCGGAGGAGCAGCGGCTCTACTCCGAGCTCCTCCCTGGTGACTGAGCTCCTCACCCTATCCCTAAGGGTGCGCCCAGCCACCCTGCGGAGGAAACTCATTTCGACCGCTTGTATCTGGGATCTTGTCCTTTCGGTCATGACCCAAAGCTCATGACCATAGGTGAGGGTAGGAACGTAGATTGACCGGTAAATTGAGAGCTTCGCCTCTCGGCTCAGCTCCTTCTTTACCACAACCGACCGGTACAGCGACTGCATCACTGCAGATGCTGCACCGATCCGTCTGTCAATCTCATGCTCCATCCTTCCCTCACTCGTGAACAAGACCCCGAGATACTTTAACTCCTCCACTTGGGGCAAAGACTCCCCACCGACCCGGAGAGGGCAAACCACCTTTTTCCGGTCGAGAACCATGGCCTCGGATTTGGAGGTGCTGATCCTCATCCCGCTCGCTTCACACTCGGCTGCAAACCGCCCCAGTGCACGCTGAAGGTCCAGGTTCGATGAGGCCAACAGGACAACATCATCTGCAAAAAGCAGAGATGAAATCCTGTGGTCCCCAAACCGGACCCCCTCCGGCCCTTGGCTGCGCCTAGAAATTCTGTCCATAAAAATTATGAACAGAACCGGTGACAAAGGGCAGCCCTGCCGGAGTCCAACATGCACCTGGAACAGGTCTGACTTACTGCCGGCAATGCGAACCAGGCTCCTGCTTCGGTCATACAAGGACTGGACTGCCCTTAGCAAAGGGCCCCGGACCCCATACTCCCGAAGCACCTCCCACAAGATACCACGAGGGACACGGTCGAACGCCTTCTCCAGATCCACAAAACACATGTGGACTGGTTGGGCGAACTCCCATGAACCCTCGAGCACCCGATGGAGAGTATAGAGCTGGTCCAGCGTTCCACAACCAGGACAAAAACCGCATTGTTCCTCCTGGATCCGAGGTTCGACTATCGGTCGGATCCTCCTCTCCAGTACCCTGGAATAGACTTTCCCCGGGAGGCTGAGGAGTGTGATCCCCCTATAGTTGGAGCACATCCTCCGGTCCCCTTTCTTAAAAAGGGGAACCACCACCCCGGTCTGCCAATCCAGAGGTACTGTCCCCGACCGCCACGCGATGTTACAGAGACGTGTCAACCAAGACAGTCCCTGCACATCCAGAGACTTAAGGTACTCAGGGCGAATCTCATCCACCCCCGGTGCCCTGCCACCGAGGAGCTGTCCAACCACCTCGGTGACTTCAGCTTGGGTGATGGACGAGTCCACCTCTGAGACCTCAGCCTCTGCTTCTTCTATGGAAGACGTGGGATTGAGGAGATCCTCGAAGTATTCCTTCCACCGCCCGACAACATCCCCAGTCGAGGTCAGCAGCTCCCCACTTCCACTGTAAACAGTGTTGGTGGCGCACTGCTTTCCCCTCCTGAGGCGCCGGATGGTTTGCCAGAATTTCCTCGAGGCCGACCGATAGTCCTCCTCCATGGCCTCCCCAAACTCCACCCAGACCCGAGTTTTTGCCTCCACAACCGCCTGGGCTGCAGCAAGCTTGGCCTTCCGGTACCCATCAGCTGCCTCGGGAGTCCCACGGGCCAACAAGGCCCGATAAGACTCCTTCTTCAGCTTGACGGCATCCCTTACTTCCGGGGTCCACCACCAGGTTCGGGGATTGCCGTCACGACAGGCACCGGAGACCTTGCGACCACAGCTCCGAGCAGCCGCTTCGACAATGGAGGTGGAGAACATGGTCCACTCGGACTCAATGTCCCCAGCCTCCCCCGGGATCTGGGAGAAGCTCTCCCGGAGGTGGGAGTTGAAGACCACACTGACATCGGGTTCCGCCAGACGTTCCCAACAGACCCTCACAACACGTTTGGGCCTGCCGAGTCGGTCCGGCTTCCTCCTTCGCCAGCGGATCCAACTCACCACCAGGTGGTGATCGGTTGACAGCTCTGCCCCTCTCTTCACCCGAGTGTCCAAAACACGCGGCCGGAGGTCTGATGATACGACAATGAAGTCGATCATCGACCTCCGGCCTAGGGTGTCCTGGTGCCAAGTGCACTTATGGACATCCCTGTGTTGGAACATGGTGTTTGTTATGGACAAACTGTGACTAGCACAGAAGTCCAGTAACAGAACACCACTCGGGTTCAGATCAGGGAGGCCATCATTATTATTATTATTATTATTATTATTATTATTATTATTGATGATGATGATGATGATGATGATGATAATAATAATAATAATAATAATAATAATAATAATAATAATAATAATAATATAAAAAACATTGTTTGTTTTTAAATGTACTCCTGAGTCTGGAGATGATATTAAACTTAAAGCCTGAACCATCAAATCATTGACAGAAAATCCCATTTCTTTGAAATATATATATATATATATATATATATATATATATATATATATATATATATATATATATATATATATCATATTTGATCCATCAGGTTTCAATGCTCAAATATTATTATTTTTGAACAAACTAAAACAATAAAGCTCAAACATGTCTAACAAATTGGTAATTCCTTTTCAAAATCGGAAAACTTCTGCCTCCTTCCTCATTAAAGGTGGGGTAGGAGATGTTTTCCTGGAGTATTTTTTACTATATTTCTTAAAATCTCCTTCACACCCCGATTGCAACCAATTAATTAAATGCTCTAACACAAAAATATAAAATTTTAGTCACCTGTGGAATGGACAGGACTGAAAAAAAACACCATCCAATCATTTTAACTGACCCATCAAAATGATTGAATGGTGATATGTCTATCAAACTCAACTGCCATTTGTCCCTCCCCCCTCTGCGAGTACGATCAATACAATGGAGGCGTGGCTTTGGGGGGAAGTCTGAAGAAAGGGGTTTGGACTTTTGAATTGTGTATTTTCAAAATGTAGCTTGCTCGAACAATTTTTCTAGGATTTCCTACCCCACCTTTAATGACAGTCTTGTCACTGGAAAGGCCTCTGGTGAATGAATTCCTCCCCCTGGTGGATTATCTGTATATTGCATGTATCTAATTATATACATCAGGTTTTTCAAGACAAAAAAAATCACACTGATCATGTAGAGGGCTTCAAAACTCATGTATCAAATATGACACATTTGGCGTTATATGGTTAAACACATTTAAACTTCATATGCTTTAATGGAACCAAGATCCATCCTACGACTGTGACAATGGTAATGTCTCCGTGGGTAGAAATAGAGTACATACTGTATTTTAGATTAATTACACTTAAGAGGAATATTAAAAATAAATAAATAAATGAAAAGCAGATAACCAAAAAAAAAATGCGCCCTACAATATTCCTGTGTCTTATCCTTTTCAGGTTTACCACATGAACACAGTCTGTGTGTAGAAATGATCAGCTGTGCGTCTAATCATGCATCTTTTTTAACTCAGAGCAGATTATGGATTCTCAGACGTGACAGCTCCTCACCAGCACCTCATGGACTTCGACATATTTTTGAACAGCCTTCATTTTTGCAGGTGCACATACAATCCACAACACAAGATGAATATTTTGAGGTCAGGTCCTCAGCTCCGTATCTTTTTTTTTTTATCATCTCTGCTGATTTATTTCTATTCTGTAAGTTTCAGCTGACATTTATCCAACCCTGTCTCACCAAAATTCTAAGCAACTAAACTGGAAATGCTGGATATGTTACACTTAAATGTTATTCTGTTCTTATTCATTTGTCACTGAAGGATCTAGTACTTTTTTTTTTTTTTTTTAACATATGTGCAGATGTGACGCAGAACTGTTTTAAAGATTCACTGTTTTCCAAGATGCCAAAGTCTGCTGTTCAAGTCATTGTTTGTTGTGTCTGTTCTGAGTGTTGTAGTAGAGGTGATATTAAGGCCCAATCCCAATTCACCCCTTAGCCCCTCCCCTTTACCCCTCCCCCTTGGCCCTTGCACTTGGTACTACCCCTTGAAACGGAGCTGCAAGGGTTAATGCAGTGGTTCCAACCTTTTTTGTCTCCTGACCCCATTTTAACATCACAAATCTGTGGCGTCCCCAGACATTTAAAATGGAAACTTTTTTTTTTTTTTTTTTTTTGGCTAAAATTAATTTGTTTTTAGCTTACCGACCGACAGGCGGCGTCCGTCGTCTGTCATCCATTACAAAAATTTCAATCTTCTTCTCCGAAACTACAAATCCGATTGACTTCAAACTTGGTATACAGCTTCTTTATGATGATGTCAACAAAAGTTAGTGAAACTAATTGGATCTGGATCTGATTCTGGATATGGAGCGACTTTGAAAAATGTCCCCATTATAAGAGATAGGAAGTGGATCGATGCAATAACTCAGTAAATATAAATAATATCCAGTGTAAATTTCTACAGTCCAGCCCTGATGGGGAGATGACCAAAACATAATGTCCACATGTTGATCAGGATCTTCTTCTGGATCCGGGAACTTACGGAAAATTTAACATGGGCTCTTATGGGGAAAACATTTCAATCATCTTCTTCTCCGAAATTCCAGTTCTGATTGACTTCAAACTTGGTATACAGCTTCTGTATGATGATGTCAACACAAGGTATTGAAATTATATTATTAATTGATCTGATTCTGGATTTGGTGCAACTTTGAAAAATTTTCCCATTTTAAAAGATAGGAAGTGGATTGATCCAATAAATCAGTAACTTTCAATGATATCAAGTTGGAATTTGAATTTTTTAAGGATCTGATTGGAATATGACCAAAACATGGGCTATTTCTGTAATATAATAAATACACAGAACTGGGTGAGAATAAATGGCATCTGGCTACATTTCCCAAAGCTTTTAATTTGGCCAGTAAGCTACAGGGCCATTGGTCCTATTTTTGATCATGTAATAGTTTGCTATACTATGTTGTGTTATGGAAATTTTTTTCTGCTGCTGGTGAATAATGAAATATAGATATCTGCCTGCCGACAAGATTGTATTTCTTTGTCATGAAAGGTCAGTTCTGCACACGTGCGGCGATTGTGAAGAAAAGACAAAGAGCTTCTCACAAGATCCACCTTTTATAGGGTGAATCGCATTTGCAAGTGACACCTCCAGTCTCTTCAAAGGGCGTTTTGATTGAGTGATGGGGGGGTTTGGGCAAGGATATGGGAAAGTTAGCATGCAGTGGGGGAGGGTTTTCAGGAAAGGATACAGGAACAGAGAAGGGAATTAGATGAAGAAGTTAAAATTCCATTACAGTTGCAAATAAACATTAATTTTAGAGGACATTTAGTCTATATAATGTATATTATTGTGGATGGAGGCAGAAAATCCAGGTGTTGATTACTGCACAAAGGGAGGATTTGATTTTCCTTGGTCAGGATATGTACAGTCAGTCCAGCTTGGATTTACAAGGCTGGCAATTAATACTGAACAAACAAGAACTCAAACTATGAATTATGAAAGAGCTGCAGCATCTGAAACTGACCACAATGAACATGTGACAGATAAACAGAACCACAGTGCTTCAATTTCAGCTTCAGTTTGTCATGTCTTTTATGAATTCTGATTGTCTCTCTCAACTCACCATGTATTTTTTATTAGTAAGTTTTTATTTTTATCAATTACTAGAAATTCCAGGCGACCCCACAGTTGAAAAACACTGATATAGCAATTACCATATACACTAGTAATGACAAAATAAATTCAATATGTACTGCTGAAAAAGGAGTGGGAAGAAAACTTATTAAATCCCACCTCCATCTCACATTTATACAATATAACGCTTTACTTTTATTTCCTTAATGATAGAATAACATTTGTTTGTTCATGTTACTGTGTGATTTAGATGAATACATCAGAACAACAGAGCAATCAACGAAACTAAAGCTGTAGAAATAAATCATAAATAACAGGCATATTATGACAGGCACCAGGAATTCATCCACTTTTATTTCTTCTGCTGTACTTTGGTGCCCTGGCTTTTATTAGAAGAAATGCAGCTGTTTTTATCCATGATCCTAAAATCAGCTACAAAGTGTGCAAACCTTCCACTTCAAAGGGAAACTTTCCATTGAAACAAGTGGCATCTAGACCTGGTAAACCTTTGAAATTCTTGTTTTCACAAGAGGAAAACGATTGCAGATGTCATACCTCGTTTACTGTGTCAAGGGATGAAGGGCAGAGGTGAACGGCAGAGTTACAACCAGGTCTGGATCAACTCACTGAATGGAAGCTCAGAGAACGCACGAGCCAAGAAAAGATTTACTAAAAATGTACTCAAATTGAAGAAAGTTTGACTCTACTCAGACAACATTTGGTCCCTCTCTAAAAAGAGTAAAAATCACTCTTCGGGTAGAGCTCTCCAAACTCAGTACAGAGCAAAATATACTCAATATAGCACCAAATTTACTCTTTTTGAGGAAAATACTTTTGACTCTGGAAAAAATACTCAGTAATTTTTCTCATCTATGATACAATATTTAAAGTAAAATTAAAAATGAGGGTTTGTTCACAGTTAATCTAAAATTAAAAATATTCATCAAACATTGGGAAAAATGAGAAAAATATGTGAAACAATACATGCCAAATGTTACCTTGGTGATATAAAAGGAAATTATTTGATTTAATAAGTCCATTTTTACTTTTTTATTTTCATTCTGTATTAATATCACTCTTTCTTTTCTACTGAATATTATACAAAGCTAGATATGTCCATGCTGTTCTCTCTCTGAATGTTTGAAGGAAAAAAAAGAATCAGTTCTAGTCCCTAAGGAAGTGGGACAGAGACAACCAGAAATGTATTAGCCTCGCTGTACCTTATTTTTAAACATGTACACTGTGAGGAATATGGAGCAGATTAATGTTAATGAATTGATGTTGTGTCTCTTATGCTTCAATAGAAACAAAATATATATATATATATAGTGTGTGTGTGTGTGTATGTATGTATATATATATATATATATATATATATATATATATATATATATATATATATATATATATATATATATGTATATATATATATGTATATATATATGTATATATATATATATATATATATATATATATGTATATATATATATGTATATGTATATATGTATATGTATATATATGTATATATATATATGTATATATATGTATAACTAGAAAAGCACTTGGAGAGCCCCCCCCCCCCCCCCCCCCCCGCTATAATATTATAATATGGTCAAGGTCAAATTTTTTTGTATAGCACATTTACAACAACTAACAAAGCCCAAAGTGCTTTACGGCCACTTGAAAATCTGTCCATAACTTTTTGAGTTATGTTGCTAACAGACAAACCCCGATGAAAACATAACCTACTTGGTGGGGGTGATAAAATGAGGGTTTCTTTTGGGGGAAATGTAATCAATCATCAGTTTAAGAGTCTAAATCTTATATTCCATCGACTGTTTCACCAGAACAGAACTCCCTGCTGGTTCTTCATATCGTAGGTGGTCTTCTATCATTAAAGCTTTACGTGTTTCACAGACATTATCATAACACAGACACGTCTAATCCGACCCTCTTCAAACCTCTGTCTTAATGCACAGTGGAGTCAAACTCTGATCAGAGTTGGAGCTAAACCTATGCACCTGGAACGGGATTTTACAGCTTTACAGAGATTTAGCTGAATTTGATCTGTGTGTTTTATGTAACTAAACTGTGGGAGGGGGCAGAACCAGACATGCTCATAACGTTCCACACAGAACACGATGTATGTTGTGCATAATCTAGTGATTTTTCGGTAAATTAAATCCACACTATAAGCATATGGCAGTGAAATTAAGATAATAAACAATGGTAATGAACTGTGACACCGGTTCATGGTTGCGCTGTTGTGTGTTCATTTTGGATGTTTGGATCCCCAAGGAAAATGTGTGATACTGTAATAAAAACAATAAACTGACACCAAACATGTATATTTGTACCCAGCATTCGGTACTTGTCCTCAGTAACCTTTTTGGTGGTCTTTTTCAAAACAAGTGTGTATTAAGTAAGCCAAAATTTGCCAAAACAATTGTGCATTGTTGAATTTTGATTATTTTGTTCATAAAGTATACTATATTTAACCCTGTAAATCCTGAACCTGAGCCCTATAAAGAGAGTTACAACATGCTTTTATGTGGCTGCTCCAGTGGTCACATGGTTCATGTAAGCCTGAATAGTTCTAAACAAACCAAGCACTCCCATGTTCTTCAATGGGACAAACAGCAGTGATTGTGGTAAATCTGAAAATAAACCCCACAAAAACTTTTATGTTGTTCTCATCTCGCTGTGTCTTTTGCATCATTATTGTCTCATTTCACTTTCATTGTTTGCATGTTTTGTGGCATTTTTGTCTTTTCGTATGATTTTCATCTCCTTATGTCTGTCATTTTTGACCCTTCTTCATGCGTGTGCTGATGTTCACATAGACAACTTTCAGCCATTATAAATATTCATTCATTCACTATCTGAACCTGCTTTATCCTCACTAGGGTCATGGGGGTCGCTGGAGCCTATCCCAGCTACATAAAGGCGACCATACACTGTGCGATTATTTTGATCGTTGCACGCAGCTCCATCTCAAACTGTGCGAATCAATCATAAAGTCAGGCTCACGATTCATGTTCCCACACTGTACAGACCGATGCTCATATGCGACCTGACTGCTCACACTGTAGGACCATACATCAGAGGACGCACGTTCCAGTGTTGTATCCAGAAATACAACGTTAAAATACCAAGGAATCTTTAAAAGTGCATAGACGATTGTGTATTGGTGTGAGTCACCAATGGTAGTGCTAAACAAAAACCAACGAGCTGCTTTGGCAATATGTGCCATTATCTGCGGGGAATTAAAAAAGAAGAAAAGACGACGACATGTTTGGTGCAGGAATTGGTTGGCCAGACGTGGACAGTATGGGCTGTCAATCCTACAGCAGGAACTAGAGGTAAGCTGCAAAAGCTAAACTGCACTAGGCCAATAGCCAGCTACTGTACGCTTCTGTGTTCGCGCATGCACAGTGTGAGAATTTGAGGCCCATGGGCTTTGACAGTGTGATACCCTCACAAGGAGCGAGCAGGATTTCAAACAGCTCCGTTTTCCTTGCGAACACATGATTGCTGATTGTGAGGTGTTAATGGCTTCTCCTAACCCCATGTACACTGCACAAAGCACGACACACGATTAGAGGCACATCTGGCCCGATCCCAGAAAGAGTCGCACGAGTGAGAAATCATCTCTAAAATCGCACAGTGTATGGCCGCCTTAAGGGTGAAGGTGGGGACCACCCTGGACATGTCTCCAGCAGAGCCCTATAAAGAGAGTTATGACATGCTTTGATGTGGCCGCTCCAGCGATCACGTGGCACATGTAAGCCAGAAAAGGTCCAAATGAACTGAGCGCTCCCATGTTATTTAATGGGAGAAACCGCAGTGATCATGGTAAATCTGAAAATAAACCCCACCCACCCGTTGTGTCACTACTGTATGTACTGTTGTGTGTGTTCTACTTCTGAGTAGTGGGGTTGACCACTGAAAGGACTGACTTTATTACTGAGAAAACTTATATAAAGAGGGGACAGGTTGGTGTTAGCTTGGATAGGCTACTTACATGAGTGGTGCTAACTTTACCAGTTCATTCATTCTTCAGTTGTACTGTACTGGTAAGGAGTGTCATGATCTGTGCCTGTGTGGCCCTCGGCTCCTCCCTCTCCTCATCTCCTCATGTAATCATTATCTGACTCACCTGCTGGCGCTGCGTGGCTGCAGCCAATTACCTCCAGCCTATTTAAGGCTTAGGTTTGCAGCCATGCAGCGCTGGTCCATTCCTCTCCATAACCCGGACATTTATCCATCTTCCTCTACGGACTCTGACCCAGGTTTTGTGTTTTCCTGTTGTGCAGTTTTCATTTATGTTTAATAAACTTGTGTTTTTTTCCCTTCAAAAAAAAAAAACAAAAAAACACAAGTTTATTCAACATAAATGAAAACTGCGCAACGGGAAAACACAAAACCTGGGTCAGAGTCCATAGAGGAAAATGGATAAATGTCCGGGTTATGGAGAGGAATGGACCAGCGCTGCATGGCTGCAAACCTAAGCCTTAAATAGGCTGGAGGTAATTGGCTGCAGCCACGCAGCGCCAGCAGGTGAGTCAGATAATGATTATATGAGGAGATGAGGAGAGGGAGGAGCCGAGGGCCACACAGGCACAGATCTTGACAAGGAGATAGACGATTTACCATTTTCAGTTTTCCTATTCTAGGACTGTGGTCCAATCAGAAAACAGTGTTTATCTGTGAACACTGTGTGTCTGCCAAGCTCTGCTCTGAGAACACACACAATAAGGCATTAACCACAGGATAGCATAGAGGCTAACAGCATGTTAGCATTAGCACGATTGCTAAACTCTTTAAAAACTCAACATTATCAAACTCAAAACTCAACAGAATTGTTATATGATGACTCAGATCTTACAAACACCAAGTGACAGAAGTTAGTCTTCCTTTAACTCATGAATAATAACTTTGATGAACTTTTATTTGTCAGAACTCAGCTCTACAGCAACTGTCCTCCTAATGATCACATGACCTCAGCTGACAAACTGAAGCACACACCCCCAGGTTCAGCAAAACAACTAAAATAAAACCCACTGACAACCACATTTGTACTAACATTACCTTATCTTAAAAACTCCATAATTTGTGGTTATAGTGGTTCAATTTCAACGGCTGGATTAGTAAAGCTAGCGAACAATAGGACAACAGCTGAAAATCCAACACAAATGTTTATACATGCTAGCACATACCAAAGAAAACAGAATTTACAACATAAATGTCACTAATATGGGAAATACACTGGATAATTTGAAAGATGACATAAAAAAATATCCCACTGATCATGTACAGGGCTTCAAAACTCATGTATCAAATATGATACGTTTGGTGTTATAGGGTTAAGGCTTTGACCAGAATTTGTGCCTTGAGATAACGATGTATTATGGCTGGCACAATTTATACAATATGGAACTGAACTGAAGTGGATTAAAGTGAACATTTTATTTATCTAAAGTGACCACACATCATACAACAGTGTCTGAAATTCTGTTTTTGACTGATGACCTGAGGCGTCTGGTAGAAGAATCCAAACACAAAGGATACTGTATATTCAAAATTTATACTGTACTGTATATGTAGCAGCAAAAATACCTGTATATTTGATAGGGTTTTAGTTTTTAACTATTAGAAAAAGCTGCACTTGGACAAATTTAAAACATTAACAGATGTGGAACAGATGTTGGAAACCTTTTGTATAAGAATATCATGGAATTTGCTGTAAAAAAAAAAAAAATATTGCTAAGATTTTTTTAAAAACAATTTTTGACTCAGCTGAAGTATAAATTAAAGTGATATTATTCTGATTTCAGTCTGTAATTATTAAAAATATGCAAGTGAAAGAACAAGAATGGAAGGACAGACAAAGGTTTAAAGGGAAATTAGAGGAAAAATATTAACATCTGTAGATTTAATGAACCTTCACAGCAAAAACAGAGATTTCACAGTTTATGAAGTGCACTTAAACGCACCTTCACTGCATCTGTTAAACTCCAATGTGACTCCAATTTACTCAATCATAAGTTTGCTTTTTCACATATGTTGTACGTCAGTGGATGTTAATGTCAGACCCAGTGTCCAAAGTACCGATGGTCTAAATGTTAAATTAATTCATGATTATTTGCACAGTTATAGTAACGATACTAATATGTTGTTGACATTCGGTCCCACGCCTGGACGCCATTTGGAAACCGTTACAGCAGGAATCATTCAGGTGCCATTAATTTCCCTTTCCTATGGCTGCATTCCAGTTCTATGCATCATTTTCAGGATGTAGCGTCGTACTGGCTCATGGTCCCGGGTCGATTACTGGACAGAGTTATTGCTCATGTTATTAGAAACACCTGAGCTTCAGCTGAAGGCCCAGCTGCTTCGTCCTCAGCCTGTCCAACACCGCCTTTTCTTGATTTCTTACTTTCCTGTCAAATAAAATGATGCATTGATTAAAAAAAAAATATATATATATATATGCTTACATATTATTTCATTTATATATGGACCCATTTATGACCCTGTGTTATTTTACACAGTGGAAGTGATGATAATATGGCTGGATAATGATGGAGCTTCTGAAACAGCTTTTTTGGTTTTACACTTGTGACTGATTCTGTAGATCAGGGGTTTCAAACATGCCCATAAATTTGCAAAGTGCAATATTTACACTGAAAATATGAACAGTCAAGGGCAGGGGTCTGCAACCTTTATTATCAGTCAGAGCCATTTTGCCCCCTCTTCCGCCAAAAAAAATAGTCTGGAGCCGCAAAAAATAACAGAGCTTATAAACTTTTAAAAGTTGTAATCTTTTTTTGCATTTTATCTGTTACAACCACTGAATACAACAAACAGAAGTGCAGTGTGGAATGGATTCTGGAGTATGATTACACTAAAAGTACACAGTAAAAGTCGTTCATAGTATTTGTGCTAATAGTATATTAAATACTAATATCAAACATACCAAATTCATGAGGTACTTATTGGAAAAAATAATTTTATTCATCATTAAATTTAGTCTTAAAGCCTATTTTAGATGAAAAAACAAACACTTTTGGAGCTTGGAAAAGATTTTTGAGTATGATTACTCCAAAAGTACACAGTAAACAAAGTTCATAGTATTTGTGCTAATAGTATATGAAGTACTAATACCAAATATACCAAATTCACGAGGTACTTATTGGAAAAAATAATTTTATTCATCATTGAATTTAGTCTTGAAGCCTATTTCAGACTAAAAAACACACTTTTGTAGCTTGGAAGGGAATCTGTTGTAGGATTACCCCAAAAGTACACAGTACTCATGCTCATACAGTCGCTCTATGAAAAGTATCACTATTTATGGAAATGATTCTCTTCAAAACTCAGCACTGCCTCCACAGTTCCCAGTTGTTCTGCTCCATATTCTCCGTCTGGGTTCACATCCACAAGCTCCCGGAAAACGGACAGAATTAGGTGAGAAATAAACAAAGGACGGACAGAACCCTCCGTCCGTCTGCGTGTGCGTCTTTAACGTAGGGCAGAAATGAGCGCTTACTTTTGCTGTCTGGAAGGCACATTCACTCCATGCAGTTCATCTACCGTAATTGTCGAATGAGTAGCGCACAAGAAAAACGCTAGCGGCTGGCTTGACCATGCAGAGGAGAAGGGAGCCACTACAAGCACAATGAAGAGACGCATGCAGTTCCGGAGCCGCAGGTTGACCACCCCTGGTCAAGGGTGTCAAACTCCTTTTTGCCCCACTTCATCACAGCTGGGTCAGAACAGTAAAATTGTAGTAGAACTAGCATGTTGACCCAGGGGGGCAGCCGTGGCCTAGTTGGCTGGAGAGTGGGTTTGTAACCGGAGGGTTTGATTCCCTGGACTGGCAGAGAGTTGTTGGCTGATGTGCCCTTGAGCAAGGCACTTAATCCCCCCATTCGCTCCCCAGGTGCCTGAAATGGTGAGCCCACTGCTCCTGCTCCTGTGTGTGATGCATGATATAGTGATGTGTTAAAGCCTAAAATGGTCCGCCTGGACTTTTTTTTTCTTATTACCTCTGCCACGGAGGTTATGTTTTCTTCGGGGTTGGTTGGTTGGTTGGTTGGTCGGTTAGTTAGCAAGATAACTCAAAAAGTTATGGACGGATTTTTAGGAAATTTTCAGGAAATGTTGAAACTGGCACAAAGAACAAATGATTAAATTTTGGTGGTGATCGGGGGGGCTGATCTGCCTTGGTGGAGGGAGTGCTTTTCTTATTTTGACTATAAAAATGTTAGAAAACATGCTGTGAGTGAGTCCATTTGCCCATTTTTCCAGTCTTTTTTCCCCCAGATCTTTCAAAATCCTTTACAATTCACTACATGTTATAATTCTGCTAAAACAGCTTCTTCTCCAGCTTCTAGTACAGACGTGAGTGAAATTACCATAAAGACCCACTAAAACCTATAAAACACAACATCTCAGGTTTCAGAAACTGTTGGAATTTTTTCATTTGCACAAACAGTGAAAGAGTTACAGTCATCCAAACTGCACATGCACAGGGTGTGTCAGAGATGACACGTCAGGTTTAAAAGGGTTAAAGGCAGAAGACAAATCTCGATGTGGTGCAGGTGTACATGTGTGACAAACTTCTACTGACATTATTATTATTATTATTATTATTAATAATAATAATAATAATAATAATAATAATAATAATACATCACACTCACAGCGCTTTTTTGGACACTCAAAGACGCATATAGATATAAATTCTTCTATCCACTGGTTCTAGATGTGGTACTATTTATGCTGTTGTGTATTTGTGCATGCTGTACTGCATTTGCCAGCAGTCACCGCCAAAGTGTTCTGGCCATAGCAACATGATTATAAGGCTATTGTATTCCAAAATTACAAATATCTCCCAAAATATTGGTCCTATCAATTTGCTGTTTTCACTAGTCTCTTCCTTGTCCAAAAATACATAAGGATGACAAACTGCAGCAGTCAGCTCTGTATGGATTTAGGGTGATTCCCGAGACACACACACAAACACACACATACACACACACACACTTTTATAATATAAATACCAATAAGTTATGACAACTCCAAATTTGAAACCAAAATTTTAATAATATTCTGCCTGTTACTTAATGTTTTGTGATGTGATTTTGAGATCCATGGTGATCTGTGATGCACATGATGATGTCTAAGGCAAAATATTGTTAAAATTGCATTTATTTTTCTTTTAAAATTTCAGTTTGTTCAGGTTATTAATTATTTTTTGCAAAAGGAATGTTTGTAAATGTAGATATTTTAACATTCTCATGATTTAATTTTACTTTTTTGTACTAAAGCTATGGAGGACCAAGGCTGTCATATGAAAAAATGTATACAGAAATATAAAAATGGTAATAAATAAATAAATAAATAAATAAATAAATGAATAAATAAGATATTTCTGTATATATTTTTTAATATGGTTGGTTCAGTCCTCCATATAAAACAAAGGGAAACATTTGGAATTGTCAATATTTACAGGCTATTTTTCTATTATTCTACTGGTGCAGGTCACTAACATGAGTTTGACGCTTCTGCTCTAGATTAAACAACAAAAAAACTCCTGATTTCTCACAGTACAAAACCTGTCCACATGGACCAACCTGTGTTTTTCATCTGTGTGTAGATGAAAATAGTAATTACTGTAACTCCTGTTCTATGAGTACATGCAACTGGAAGAAAAGATAATCCAAACAAGTTCCTGAAAAATGCAAATGCAGGCCTGTGGTTACATCCCATAATAACATACTAAACATTTTCAGACATGACACTTCTGTTGTGGGTCTGTGGTGTGTACATTGGGTCTGTACTGAACCTATTTTCAGGCTCAGTTTGTATGATTTAATGGGATTGGGTGGAATTTAAAATGATGATAATGTTAAAACTATAAATACCATCCGTGTTTTTGCTGCTGCTTTGAAAGTCAGAGAAAATGAGGATGAGATCAAATGTCTGTTGTCTAGTTTAAGTTGTGCAATCTTTGTTTAATGCATCCAGTGTGCAATGTTTGTTTGTTGTTGTCAGTTTATCTGTCTTATTGCTTATTATTATTATTATTATTATTATTATTATTACTTACATATTTATATTACTTATTACTAATATATTGTTGTTACAATGATGTGATTATTACCACCGCCAAGGAGGTTATTTTTTTGTCTGTCTGTCCGTGTGCAAGATAACTCAAAAAGTTACGGATGGATTTGGATGAAAATGCCAGGAAATGTTGATACTGGCACACGGAACAAATGATTAAATTTTGGTGGTGATCAGGGGTGGGGGGGGGGGCCACTGATCTGCCTTGGCATAGGTCTGCGCTCTCCGAGTGCTTCTAGTTTTTACTGTTTTACTGTTCTTAATTTCTGCATTGGTATTTTTAATATGGCTGTAAAGCACTTCGGCATCATTGTTTGTTCTAAATGTGCTATACAAATAAAAACTTTAGTCTTGACCTTGACCATATTATAATAGTACAACAGGGTTTCTCAACCTTTTTTGAACTAAGCCCCCCTAATGGCATCATGAGCCTGCCCCCTATTGGAATCTCAATTTCCTGAAGGGTCTACCCAAGGGACTCGACTCGACTCAACTCGACTCATCTCATTGACATTTCTGCAAAAGAGTGAGAACATACAACCTGTAGATCTTGGATGATTTGGAAATTATTTCCAGTGATACAGGGTTTTTTTTTTTTAGTTCAGACACAGTAGCAGAAGAGGGATGTTCTCATACCTGACATGTTTCGGCTGTCGCTGCAGCCTTCTTCAAAGGCATCCCCCGATGCATTGCTGACGTGTTATCAGCTGTTTTTACCCCAAGGTGCAGCCATCCCAGTGAACTTGTCAAACATCACTCTACTACTACTTTGTCTGAACAAAAGAAAATAACCCCTGTATCATTAAGATAAGAAGACAAAATGAAAATTCTTAAACAATTATGCAATGTTTGTGCTTTATGTCATACACAGAATGAACAACATCTGCTTTTTACTTTAATGTACTGACATAATTTCCCGATTCTGATGTCAAAGGCAGGTTCACCACTTCCAGAGACAGAAAATGTCCTGTGCTGTTTCCTCCATGCATGTTCATCAAATCAAATTTTATTTATATAGCGCCAAATCATAACAAACGTTATCTCATGACACTTTACATATAGAGTTGGTCAGAATCAGACTCTAAGCCAATTTACAGAAACCCAGCAGAATCCTCCAGGAGCAAACACTAGTGACTGGTGACAGTGGCGAGGAAAAACTTCCCTTTAACAGCAGAAACCTGGAGCAGACCCAGACTCCAGAAGGATGGCCGTCTGCCTTGACCAGCTGGGGTTAAAGAGAGAGAATGAAGGAGGAGAAAACGAGAGAGCAATAGAGATAGAGAGAGACTGGGGGAGAGCGGGAGAGGGGGGAGGTAGAGGGAGACACATGGATGCAGCTGATGCACAGATAACTGAACGAGAACATCTATGGAACAGTATAATAAACATTATCATAACTATATGGATAAGTGAGTGATGACGATGAAGGTGGAGAGAGGCAGGACCACAGCAGCAGGTCCAGAGATGATCCTGGGAAAACCTGTGATGATCCTGGGAAAAAATCTCATCTCATCATCTTTTGAGATTTCACTCCTCGGAACACTGTTAAAATGAAAACTCATTTCAGGCATAAATGTTGTACATTGTGTGGCGTATTCTTTTTTTTTTTTTTTTTTTTTTTTGTCGATTTTTTTTTTTTTTGGGGGGGGCAGGTCACCTTCAATATTCTGGATTGTCGTGTTTGTCTTTTGTTCACCTTTTTAATTTATTCCTACTTATGTTAGAAATAAAGTTTATCATAATCATTACCTTCACCAGTTCCACATGCAGAGTTCAGAGTATGTTGCAAACGCCTCCAAATCACAGAAATGTGGATTCACACAGACTAATGTTATCACAGGCCCGGTGTGGAATCTTTACAGACATTGCAGATTTGTATCGGATTAAAATCTTCGATGATCTGTCCAGTTATTACAAATTACTCCAGTCCACAGGTAATAGTGGCTCCATGCGAATAGGACTGTATTAGGTTTATTTTATCAGAGTGTATCCACAGTGAGAGGAATTCTGTAAAATGTGTAAACAAATGGTCCTAAATGGAGAGAATTTAACCCAGTGTTATTTTTGTGGCAGTTCCAAAATATTTTTTTCTGTATGTTTAATTTTTCTTAAGTGACTTATCACAATTTATTATGACATAATCATCTGTATTTTGTGTTTTTTTCAGTGAACATCAGGTATTTTCCTATATTTAACCCTTTCATGCATGAATTATAAGAGCGTTATTATGAGTGTTTCTATTCCACCAGGCATTAAAAAAACAAAGTGGTTTAATTTTTTTATGAATCTATTTTAGACTTAGACTTTATTGTCATTCAGATATGCAAGCGTATACAGAGCAAAATGTTGTTGCATTTGCTCGCTACAGTATGAAATAACAGAATAAAAATATAGAATATAGACAGTAAAAATGTAAGATGTGTACACAGTGGAATATCGGCCGTGCAAAAGGCAAAAAAAACCAGTGCATTTTTCATGGAGCTGCAAAAATGTCCACTCAGCTGCATTTAATTTTTGATACAAAGAAACGTATTTACAGATAAACTATGTGAAAACTATGTAATAAAAACATTTTTAAGGCAGCTAATCTGATGTTTTCTCACATTTTAACATACAATAATACTAGTCATTACTCACTTCATGGAGATAATGTGCAAAAAAAAAGCAACTTTTTGTTAAAAAAAAAAAAAGCGTGTTAATTACAGTCTAATAACAATAACAAGCAATTGATTTACATTCGAACATGTTAGAACTGATCAGGTTTATGAAGAACAGCAAAGTTACAGTAACCGTATGAATGACAGTGGATGGGATGGTGCATAAGTGTCCACTGTGTTAGCTGATATGGAACTAAAACAACAAAACCCACAAATATACAAGAGAACAGCTGGAGAAGAACTGTCCACTGGAGTGACCACTATGCATGAAAGGGTTAATTTATTGATCATGTAGATGTTCATAAAAGCTCAGATTAAAGTTGAGGATTAGTATATCAAAAACAGAGAAAACTAAAGAAAAAGTGACTTTTTTAGTAAAATCTCTCATTAACTGAACATAAACCCAGTGTGTCCATCCACTGTCACTGATCCAACTCCATGGGTTTTACTGGTGAAATAATGTTTGTTTTGTTAATTTTTCTACAATTTGTTGCTTATTTTTTGATTTTTTTTTTCTTCAGTTTTGTTCAGTTTTTGGCTTATTTTTTTTCATGTTACTTATTATTTTGTTGATTCTTTATTCATTTTTACTCATGTTATTGATCAGTTTGGCTGTTTTTTTGTTCATTTTGTTGCTTATTTTATTCATTTTTACTTTATTTCAGTCAGTTCTTGCTTATGTTTTTTTTTTTTTTTTACATCATTTATTATTTTGTACATTTTTATTCACTTTTGCTCATTTTATGAATGATTTAATCTACATAAACCCAGTGTGTCCATCCACTGTCGTTGATCCAACTCCACGGGTTTTACTGGTAAATCAATGTTGTAGAAGATGATGGTGTTTCCATGGTAACTACGGAGCCTCTGAACATCCAAATGGGTCATATCTGATGACCATGAAAAGATGAAGAACTGTATTTTACACCAATTATTTACATGTATTGATAGGTAAGTAGATCAACAGGTATTAAACAGTTTAGATCAGTAGATACTTTTGGTTAAAGGTGGATGTTTGGGGTTTTATGGGTTAATAATATGTGTTTAGGACATTTGCACATTCTGTTTTTATTTGTGTCACACAGTCACACCTTTTTTTTTTTTAGCTGTGAGTGTAGTTGAACATTTTAACAGGAGACTTTGGACTGACGTGTCTGAGAAGGACCGATTAATAATGTAAATGAAGTGCGATCTTGCCTAACGTAGTGAGCGGCTGATGAATCCTCACTGACTCAGACAAACAAAAACTTGAGCTAAGTCAGAAAATAAATGTCAGCCCTGCAAATATAACCGAACCCTTCACTTATTTCTTCAAGGTTTGACTCTGCGTTTACTTTTTGCATCTGTGACAGTACATTCTGAGGTTTCTGCGCTCATAAACACACAATAACTTAGGGTAATTTATCACTGCAGCGCTGTGCATGGGGATGACATGGGAATGACAAGTAAATGAGATCTTTTCTCTAGTAAATTACTTGAATAAGTCAGTAACACAGCAGGAAGGGACTGAAAGCCACACACGCTTTATAGTGTTTATAAGCCAAGTATATGGAGTAAGACTGGTGTCGAAATATTCATGTGCACAGATAGAAATGTGTATATTAGTCTGTAGTAGGGCTGTTCTGAGCCAATCTAGAGATCAGTATCCGCTGCCGATCTGGCATTTTTTAGAAGATCGGATCGGATTTAGTCACAAGATTCTGGGGGGGTAACGCACGTCCTGCCCCCTAAAATTAAAGCTTCTGAAGGTAAGGAAAAGGAAAATTAGCTGCACAACAGTAGGAGGCTTAGAGGAATTAGTAAAGCGTCTATAGCAGTGGTCCCCAACCTTTTTTGTACTACAGACTGGTTTGATGCATGAAAATTTTCCACGGACCGGTAAGAGGTGCGGGGGTTCCAATAACAAAAACCTTTGTCAGTTCAGAGCATGTGATCTGAAACACTTACACTGTATATCAGGCAGTTCCAATGATTCTACAGTAGAATATCAACTCACGCTAATGCAGAACCAGTGGAACCCTGGACTTGTTTCCCTGCAACTAGACGGTCCCATCTGTGGCTAATGGGAGACACACAGTTGAGGTGTGTTCAGTAGATCCAGTCTACTCTGGATTCCATTGGGAACAGAAGGACTTTCAGGGCTTTTGTGGTGATATCCGCATTTTCTGCTTTGACTTTAATCCAGAATGCACAGAGGTTTCAATAGGGAAGGGAATCGAGAACCAGTTCTTTTTGAGAACCAGTTCCCAGTAGCTCGATTCCTTGGAATCGTTTGCCTGCCTGCTTATCAATTCCGCCTTCGTTGTGCATGCGCGATGATGTCACACGTATGCTGCATTGTTTTGGTCAGAACGTAGCTAACATGGCATTGAAGCAGAAACGGTCTAAACAGACCACACCAGGGCCACTTGCTTGGAACACTGTCAAAGCTTCCATGTCTTCAAAAGGGTGGAATCCCTCCAATATCCTCAAACATTTGTCCACAGCATGTGAATCATTTACAGGAATGTCACGTATTTGATTCACTACTTAGTGGCGCTTGTGAATGTAGCGGCAGAGTGAACGCCGGTTCCGGTTCCAGTTCCGGTGTGGGCAACAAACGTCGTAACTCCTCAAATACAAGTTTCCAAAGGTAAGAAGGGAAAGGAACAGAAGTGCACAACAACAGGAGACAAGCCGAGCCGAGTCAAACTGGTTCCACTTGGTAGAAATGCGGCAATAGAGGAATTAGTAAAGCGTCTTTAGTTTCACTTTCACTGTACACCCCCCCCCCAAACCGGGCCCAGCGTCATCTGTTATTATTATTTGTACATACTGTATATGGTATATTTTCCGTGCAGAGATGGAAATAAAAAACACAGTTAATGCAAACACACCTGTTTGTACTCTTTTATTCCCTCACCCAATGAGAATCAATAAGAGAATTGATAAGGAATTGGATTGATAAGCAAAATCGATAATGGAATCGGAATCGTTAAATTCTTAACGATTCCCATCCCTAGGTTTGAAGTTGTCTCAAACATGGATAGATGTGTCGGAGCAGTTTGGAGGTGCTTGTGTGTCACCTGTTGCGATAAACCTGTAACTGAGTCCTGATATTTCCTTCTAAATGCAGCTTTCTGTTTGCAGGCAGTCTGTGACCCTTCTGCAGCCTCATCGTTTCCTCGTTTCTTCCCGAAAAAGTTCTCAGTGAATTTTGTTTTTAGCTCATTTCTTTAGCTTGTGTTTCTACTGATTCATGAAATGGCACCAGAGTCAAGAGCGGTTGTGAGGCGAGGGCGGAAATGGTCGCATTTCAACATAAAATCTCCACAAGACTAATGGAAAAAATTGCTTTAATATTAACCACGATTTTTTTCTTTGCGGCCCGGTACCAAATGATCCACGGACCGGTGGTTGGGGACCACTGATCTATAGGGTTCACTCTCAGTTTATGATTCATTAGTGATGCTTGAGTTAGGTTTTTTTTCAACCCACGGGGCTTTTGTGGAATTATTTCACCCAACCCAATCTGCAAATAAACTGACATTCTTCTGACCTGCCCCAACCTGACCCATGTGTAACCCACTGATCTGCGCATCACTTAAGTACAGCGCAGAACGCACCCCGATATAATCTCTGGACAGACCCCTATACAGCACTGGTAAACATACGGCCCACCAAAGGTTCTGATTTGTCCACAGTATGAATTTCGAAAGTGCAAAAATTATACTAAAGTTATTAAGAGTCAAAGGTGTCATAGTGGTTTTAGTTAAGGTTCCATATTCAAACCAAATGTGATATCAAGTAAAATAATAGTATAATAACCTATAAATAATGACTCCAAATGTACATCAAAACTGTATTGTAAAAAGTCTGTATCAGATTGGTATTAGATCAGTATCAACAAAACTATTCCTAAAAAAAATTGGAGCAGATCAGAAGCAAAAAAAACCCAGATTGGGACATCACTAGTGTATAGTTATGCAAAAAATAAATATTCATAAATGGTCGTTCATAAAATGTATTATGTGTATTTTATCAGAATGCGAATGAATACATTTTGACAAGAATTACAAACACAAAATACAACTTCGGGATTGTTCTTTCTCCATCATGAATATGAACTCACCAACGTGACTCTTCTGTCAAAAATCCATCACCACTTCACAGACATTATTTATGGAGCAGAGGATCCATGGATTCACAGACTGACCATGATCTGAGGTCATCATTAGGTCCATCCTGGGGGGAAATATGCCTACATTTACCTTTTATTATTAGGTCTAAAAAGATGAAAACGTTCAAGAATTGGGTGCTTCTATGAAACTGGGTTTAGACCTTTTATGTACTATTGAAGAGTTTCCAAATATTTTTTGATGATGATGATGATGATGAAATTCTTTATTCAGTCATCACATAATCCAACCAGTGTCAACACCACAAACATTACCAACAGGTTAGTGAGTGAAAAGGCCCAGGCAGAAGCAGAATGCTTCTATTAATGCCTGTCCTACAGAACACATTCAGCTACCCAGCGTTCAATATAGGAACTAGAAGCACTCGGAGACCACAGACCTCCGCCAAGGCTGATCAGTGGCCCCCCCTGTGGGCCCCCCCCCACGCCAAGGAGGTTATGTTTTTGCCAGGGTTTGTTTGTTTGTTTGTTTGTTTGTTTGTTTGTTTGTCTGTTTGTCTGTCTGTTTGTCTGTCTGTTAGTGTGCAACATAACTCAAAAAGTTATGGACAGATTTTGATTAAATTTTCAGGGTTTGTTGGAAATGGGCCCCCCCACCCCCGATCACCACCAAAATTTAATCATTTCTTCCTTATCCCATTTCCAACAAACCCTGAAAATTTCATCAAAATCTGTCCATAACTTTTTGAGTTATGTTGCACACTAACGGACAGACAAACAGACAGACAGACAGACAGACAAACAAACAAACAAACAAACAAACAAACAAACAAACCCTGGCAAAAACATAACCTCCTTGGCAGAGGTAAAAAGAAAAAAACAACAATGCATACAACCAAACAAACAAGCAAAAACATAAAAAAGTGAAACTAAACCAGAAAAATAGAAAACACAACCAACCAAAATAATGGTAATTTAATGTAGAGTCAAAAATTAATTATTTACTTATTTATTAGATCTTAACAATTGTATACTTCAAAAATTGCCCTATGTACCATTTTTTAAAATATCAAAAATTAGCTTTATATATGATATAAATGAACATTTATATATAATATAATACATATAATTATTTTGACATCTTTCTTACCCCATACTGGCACAACTCCAAACGTCTGCGTTTGGCTGTTTTACAGTTTGTGAGTTTGAAATCAACAGCAGATAAATTCTAGTTGTAGCTGACAGCTGTTGGATTAACAACCTGTGTAATAAACACTTCCAACTGTTGCAATCAAATCGCTGCTCTCTGGGTACACGGTTGGCCCTGAAACTATGATTAATATTTCAATACAGCAATTAGTGCCAGGAATCTGCTCTTTGATAGATCTTCATTCTTCAGTGTAGAAACCAGTGTAATTACACATATTTTATGGATGTACACTTGATCCTCTCTGCCGTGAATAATTGGCTATTAAAGTCTGGTGTAGGGAAACAAGATAACTGTATCATTAATCATCACTTTATAATGTCCTCATTTGTAGCTTCGGCAGTGAAACTAATGCTGAGACTTCATGTGTCACTTTCTGAACACTTCTTTAACGTGTCTTGTTTGGCTTAATTGTCGACTGTTTTGGACGATCAGCAGGTTTCTCTCCTTTGACTCATGAGTTCATCACCCTAAACTGGATCCAGGTCTCAGATCTGTGGCACGCAACCAAAGTCTGAGCAGAGAGCAAATCCCCCCTACATACACAAACACACACACACACACACACACACACACACATCCACTCCGCAGACTCACAATGCGACTGTGCTTGTCCCTCCCTTTCTCTGGTTCCCTGAGGGTGTTCATGTTCTCTCATGTCTGACCGGGGAGTTTCACTGCACTGCACCTATTTACACATTTATTTCACCTCAGGACAAAACACAAGTTGTTTATCGCTCAGATAGTGACTAAGAATGCCAGTATGTCTGACAATGAAGTGAAATAACAACAGACTGGCCATGAAATGAAGCAAATAACTGGGTTCATTTTAGTATTTGGCACTTCTCCATCTTTTTAGACCCAATAATAAAAGGTAAATGTAGACATATTTCCCCCAGGATGGACCAAATGATGACCTCAGACAAATGCAAAAAAATGTCCTCTTGCTCTGAGCCATCCCATAATTAATGAATTTTTAATCAAATATTGGAGCCAAAAATAGGACCCAAATATGGACATTAAATCTCTCTAGGTGTCGGTGCATTAGATGTGAAAACGTGTGTAAATGGTCTTCTATAGACTCTAAATAAAGACACTGTGTTAAATGTGTCGATCATAGTGGTTTTTCTAATCCACACATGTGGGTTTTTCATCAATCTCAGTCTCATTCTAGGTTTGGTGTCCACTGGTGCTACATGCGGAACCTGAACATTTAACCATATAACACCAAACGTATCATATTTGATACATGAGTTTTGAAGCCCTCTACATGATCAGTGTGATATTTTGTCTTGAAAAACCTGATGTATACAAATAGATATATGCAATACATGTATAACCCACCGGGGGGGGGGTTCATTCACCAGAGGCCTTTCCAGTGACACTACAAGACTGTCATTAATGAGGAAGGAGGAAGAACTTTAACAAAGTGGTAATTACTTTTCAAAATTGGCAGACATGTTTGGTTTATATTACGTTTTTGTTTGTTCAAAAATAATATTTGAGCATTGAGACCTGATGTATCAAATATGATACAAAATTTAAACTCATACATGGAAATTGATATTTAAAAACTTTTTTTTTGGTTGTTCAGAAGGACCAATAAAGGCTCCAGTTTCAAAGAACTGGAATTTTCTGTCAGTGATTTAATGGTTCAGGCTTTACAGGGTTAAACACAAATAAATCACGAGTGATTTTTGTAACAGCAGTCATTTTTGTGAAACACTCTGCCTTGAATATTTACTTCGATTCCCAAAATGTACCTGTGAGAGAATAAAGACATTAAAAAATATAGTACCTCGTAATTTTTGTGTCTTTTTTATCGTGTTACATGCAGAATTTTGTATAAAAAAAAATATAAAAATATGTTTTATCTGAAAAAGTTTTTCTTTTATCTCAGTAAATATTTATTTTTAAAATAGACCCAAAATGCTTCCAAACTTGCTTCTTAACATTAGTCTACATCTGATTTGAATATTTAGCCCCCAGTCTTATTTCATAGAAGCACCCAACTCCAACAATTAATGCATTCCACAGTTTTATTCAATAACACAAAGGTTTATCAGGATAAAGAGCATAAAACAAACATATAACAACAAATATGAGTTTTCGGATGGTTTTTTTACCCCAAAAAAATCATTTTCAATGTATTACAAAGCATAAAACAAGTTAGTTCTGCATTACTTTGATGACATTTGAGCTTTAGTGTTGAGGTTGTGGAGGCAGATGGCTTTTTCTATCAGACATCTGCACTGCACTGTCCCCCTGTGGCCACTTACGGACATAACAATGTGAGTATATCACTCAACACATTTTGATTCATCATAGCTGTTTCCTGTTGTACAATCCTGTACAGTGAGGCAGACACGGTCACTATTATATATATATATACACATATAGATAAAAGAGTTCAGGTTTGTGTGATTTATGTTTTGCTCATCCCAGGTTTAGTCTGGAATCTGCTTCTGCATCAGTTTTGGGGGTACAAGTCATGTCCTGTGTGTATGGTTTGCACTAAATCAGGCTTAAAAGCACAAAAACCACATCAACTCGCATGTGGTACAGACACAGATACATATGAACAGACCACCCCCCAAGAGGAGATTCACTTTATCAGCAGCTCAAAAGAAATAAACCAGAACAGCAGCTGCAATGGGTGACTTTTTTCCCTTTTATCAGTGTGGGATGAAGAGGATGATCTCCGCCTTATTCATCCATTAATGGTAGACACTGTGTTTGAAATGAACTTCCTATTACTGGCAGTAATCAGAGTCATACCCAGACCTACAGTAACATTTTATTCATGCTGTACTATTACTGTACAAAGGTCTGACTCCATTCGCTAACATTAGGATGAAAGGATAAAAACTGTGTGAGCGACAAGGTTATTATCGTTAACAAAAACTAATGAAATGACGAAAACTAGAATTGTAAAAACATTTTCGTTAACTGAAATAAATAAAACCTATAATTAAAAGAAAAAAACAATAACTAACTGAAACTGTATTGTGTGCTTACAAAGCTAACTAAAACGGATAAAAATTATGGATAAAATTCCCTTTGTTTTTGTCTTCGTCAGTGTCGGATTGATACAAAATTGATTTATTTCCCTCAAGCAATTTTAGCTGTTGGCACCATACGATATTTAACGGTCCATCACTTGTGGTTTCCAGTCGTCTTCTGGTCCTCACTCTACCTGGAAACATGGAGACTAAAGTTGGGAGTAAGCGGCGGAGTCCTGTCTGGGATTTATTTAAATTCGACAGCAAAGAAGATAAAAGATATAAAGACACTAAAGCTAAGCTAAAACTTAGCATTTAGAAAATAACGAAAACTAATAAAAACTAGCAAACCTGCTCTAACAACAAATTAAAACTAACTGAATTAGAGAAAAAAGTTAAAACTACATAAAACTCAACTATAATGAAAAATCCAAAATTATTATAACCTTGGTGAGCGATAAAGTTAAACTATCCAAAATTTACCCAGGAGTTAATCCTATTTCTGACAGATGTAGAGTTACGCCCCAGACTAGGGGAAGCAGAGCATAACATAAAATGGCTCCCCTCCTTCCAGCTTCCAATAAAAAAGGCTGTGCAACTACAATACAGTCCAAAAATGGTATTTTATTGGTTTACCATCACTAAATAACAACAAGCGTCAGGGAAGGCATGGCCAAAACAACAAACAAAACGGTTCTTAAACAGAAAACTTCCTTAACTAGAAGCACTCGGAGAGCGCAGACCTCCGCCAAGGCTGATCAGTGGCCCCCCCTGCGGGCCCCCCCACCCCTGATCACCACCAAAATTTAATCATTTCTTCCTTATCCCATTTCCAACAAACCCTGAAAATTTCATCCAAATCTGTCCATAACTTTTTGAGTTATGTTGCACACTAGCGGACAGACAAACAAACAAACAAACAAACCCTGGCAAAAACATAACCTCCTTGGCGGAGGTAACTAATATAATCAAAAGAATAACAATTTCTAACCTTCCTAACAAAAAAAAATGGAGAAAACAGTGAAAACAAAATGTCTTCCCTCCCCTACAGAAACTGGACTGTTAATACAAAAAAAAAAAAACAAAAGATCAATACTCTATTTACACTATTTACAATGGTCAAAACTGACAACATCAACAATCTGTATCAGCAGCCCTGCACAACCCAGCTGGCTGCCAAAAGAAGGAGAGAGAGAGTGTGGGTATTTCACCTGCAAATGTATCAGTCCAGTCCTGTTTTTGCATTTTACTCTAGTATTTTGTGAGGCCCCCCCTTGGCAATAATCACAGCAGCGCATCTTTCTGGCATTGTGTTGATGTATTTTCTGAGCGTTTCAACCCCAATGTCATTCCATGCACTCAGAAGCTCATTCCAGAGTTTCCTTAGAGTTTCTTTAGATTGTTGTAGAAGGGGGGCCACACTAAATAGTAGTAAAATGTAAAAAAAAAAAAAAAAAAAAAAAAAAGGACTGGACTGATAAATTTGTAGGTGAAATATTCTCAGTACCTTTGCCTTTACGTTTTGCAATGGCAAAAAAAAGTGAAATTAAGGCTCAGGGGAAAAAAATAAACCACCAGTTTCTTAAGATTTGATATTTTTGCACACCACTGTAAATGATCATTTGTGGCAAAAAAAAAAAAAAGGCAAAAATCTTTCAGTCCGAAATGCTGAAATGAGCCACAACACCAGAAACCAAACATTCTGATGTGTATCAAGTGACTTCACACAGATTTTTATAAATAATGCACATTTCGAAGGGTTTCCACTGTGATCTTGCACCACATACAACACACTCTTTATGAACGTAGAAAAAATACGTCCAGGATGAGGATCCGAACTCAGCCACAGTTTCAGTGTCAACAAACAACATGTTGTCTATGTTGAACGTGCAACAAAACACCAAGACCCAGATCAGAAAGACCCAGTCCAAACAGCGCTTAATGTTTCTCTGATGACGGTAGAACCTGAGCCCACAGATGCTGCGTCATCTCTTCAGGAGGCTGTTCACGGCTTTCAGTTCATCGGCCGACAAAGACGTCAGACTGTAGCCTCTCAGCTCCGGTTTTCCTACAAAAAAAACATATTTACAGCAGGTGCATCATGTTCGTTAGCTTTTATTTTATTTAGAGATTTGGTTTCATTTTGACACACGCAATAGTAGTCTTCATTTAGTTTTCAGTTGATTTCCAAAAACACTGGTTCATTTAAAGATGGGTGCTTCTCTGAAACTGGGTTTATTTTAGTACCTATTAAGCACTTTTCCAGCTTTTTAGACCCAATTATAAAAGGTACATGTAGACATATTCCCCCCCAGGATGGATCTAGTGATGACCTCAGATGAATGAAAAAATATTATACTCTTGCTCTGAGCCATCCCATAATAAATGAATTTTTAATCATATATTGGGGCCAAAAATAGGACCCAAATATGGACATTAAATCTCCCTAGGTGTCAGTGCATTAGATGTGAAAACATGTGTGTAACTGGTCTTCTGTAGACTCTAAATAAAGACACTGTGTTAAATGTGTCGATCCTAGTGGTTTTTCTAATCCACACATGTGGGTTTTTCAACAATCTCAGTCTCATTCCAGGTTTGGTGTGAAACCCATCGTGTCCACTGGTGTTACATGCAGAACCTAAACATGTAAACACAAATAAATCACTCTGCCTTGGATAATTAGTTCAATTCCCAAAATGTACCTGTGAGAGAATAAAGAGATATTAGGAAATAAAATAGTAGCACGTAATTGTCGTGTCCTTTTGACCGTGTTACATGCAGATTTTTGTATTAAAGATAATGTAAAATAATATAAAACTATGTTTTATGTGGAAAAAATAGTTTGTCTTTTTTCTCAGTAAATATTTACAGACTTCTTCTTAACTAGGGGGTGTGTATTGGCAAGAATCTGGCGGTACAATACAAATCACAATACTAGGATCATGATATATCACAATACAAAAAGTAAAAAAAGGCAATTTTTTATTGGTTTTGTTTTTTTTTTAAGATATTATTTCCTGGAAGAACGAAATTACACCAAAAATCTGCACAAATACAAAACACATTTTTATTTGATTGCAACAGAATCTAATGCTATATCACAAAATGTTCCTGTGTTCAAACTGAAATTCTGTTTTACAGACATTACAGTTTAAGATCCTGTTCAAATGTTCACATTCTATTAGTTCAGAACCAACATCAGAACATTATTTTTGTGCAATCCCAACAAAGGAACTAACATTATTTAATAAGAGTGTTAAATAATAATAAATAAAATATAAACAAAAAAGGAAAAAATCAACCTCCACAATATCTGCATTTGAGTAAATACCTAAAAATATCGATACAGTACTTTTTAATATCGATACAGTATTGTGAAATTAAATATCGCAATATATTGCAGAACCGGTATTTTCTTACACCCCAATTCATAGCATTAGTCTACATCTGATTTGAATTCTTAGCCCGTGTCCTGTTTTGAAGTTCAAGGTTGAATTTATTTATTGTCATTACATGTATATACATGAAACGAAATCAGTACTCAGGACCAGCAATGTACATCGTAAAAATTCCTATAAAAATTAGTCCCATATTAAAATAATAATAGATAATGAATAAATAATGCAGTGCAAAGGGGACCAGTTTCATAGACGCACCCATATACAAAATTTATGAACCATTAACACTGGGGGGAATAAAAGTACATTTTACCTGCAGTTATCTTCCATTTTTTCCATTTTACTTTACATTGCATTGTTTGTTATTACTTTTTATTTATCTATTTTATGTCTAGATTTAATCCTAGTTTTCATGAACTTTTTTTGTTTCATATTTTTATTGATGTGTATACAAGAAAATGAAAGGTACATGCCAATACCATCCACACTGATGTCAACATTAACCAGGGTTGTAAACACCATTACTTTTAGATTTGCATATACTGTATTTTTTGGGAACAAATAACAATGAAACCTGACAAACAATACAATGAAAAGAATACTAAGACATATTTTGAAAAAAATAATTAAACTGATGACATAAACATAAGAAAATAAATAAATAAATAAATAAATAAATAAATAGGGAAGGGAAGTGAATTACATTGTAAAAAAAAATCCATAAACGGTTGCCATTTATTGTAGAATTTGTTGAAGTTTCCCCGTTTTGAAAATCTAATTTTCTCTACTTTTAAAAAGGACATAACCTCATTAATCCATGGTGTGCTGGAAGGGGCTATTGTAGATTTTCAATTAAGAAGGAGGTGGCGTTTAAGTTTTCGTGAACTTTAATAACTCTCACACAGTACAGTTTGGCTTCATGATTTCTGTGATGAAACTCAGTGAAAGACAAAGCCTGAGACCCTTCACAAAATAGTAGCAGGTTTTTCCACTTCACTTTTGTTTTATTGTGGCGGAGGCTTTTGTCCAAAGATAACATGAAAGCTTTTCCCCTTCTCAGCTGCATTACCAGAGGAATAATTATCGCGTTCCCCCCCGCCCTGTTTCTGCAGCCATGTGACCGACTACACACTGGAATCAGTTTCCACTCCCGCTTCCAAAGGCTGAACCACCAAGACACGTTCAGAGTTTAACGATACATCAGAGACGTGCAGATGAGGGACCTCTCAGAAAACCATTTATTTTCTGTACAAACATAATTTATTGGAGGAGAGACATTCCTCTGGTCCAGACTGAAAGATCAGATGGGGTGAGAAGATTCCGGCTCGTTTTTCTCTCAATTTTCACGAGTCAGTGAAGAGGTCAAAAGTCAGTCACATGTGGGGCGCAAAAATGTTAATAAAAATACACAAAATCAGAGAAAATAACCACAACGGCCGCATTTAGAAGATGGAAGTCAAAAATACATCTGAACACAACTTTCATTCAAAAATAATTCCGGTGTCATTGTCATAAAACTACAGTGGTTTAAAGTTCAGCCTTTCTTATGTAACGTAAATGATTTATGTAAATGATGTAGATGGGGAACAGGACTCCTACAGGTTTATACGACTTAAATTTAAGACTTTTTAACACCTGTTTAAGACTACTTTGAACACAATTTAATGCCCATTTCACAGCCTATTTCATGGCCATAATGGCAAAAATCTGTGACTGCCACAAGGTAAAAAACAGAGTGTAAATTTAACTCTTAGAGCAGTGTTTTTCAACCTTGAACCTCGAACTTGGGACTCAGTATGTGATCATTCCATCTGGTCAAAAGTGATTATTGATGTGTAGAAATAGTCCAATTAGTTTGTCAGAATAAATTCATTACGAATGTGTTTCAGCTGCAATTGATTTTATCTTCATAAGATTTGTTTGCTGAAGTCATACTTACACGGTGTACAGTTTTAATTAAAAAAAAACAAACAAAAAAAAAATATTGACTCATGTTTTCTCTTTAGTTCCTTTAAACACAAAAATACATTAAAATCATGAATTATCCATAACTCTTAATCAAACTTAATCCTGCCTGAAAAGAATAAAATAAGAAAAGTGAAGTGGTTCACACACACCTTACTTTAATGTATATTATTCTTTTGTGTTATTACAGTAAAATGTAAATTTACTTAAACACTTTCATGACATTAACGTTTTTTGTGTTATTATGTGTTTTGTTTTTATGTGACGTTTGTGTTGGAGTCTGTTTTGTTGTCATTTGTTGATTCCATTTCTGACTTAATGATGATAAACTGTAAACCTCTTCACTGATTTCTATGTGTAAAACTAGAGTCATTCTACAACGTTCATCTATTCTTCTCTGTACGGAAGCAACAGTGGACAATACCTCTACTTTCTCCTTGGCTTTTGAAACCACATGAGATGTCTGAATGTAGTATTTTTATTCAATTGTTTTATCTGGTATTGGTTTACTGTTCTTATTTGTTGTTGTTTTTAAATTGTACAGCTTTTTATGTTTTTAATCTATTCTTCTATTTTATTCCTATATTCAGGATTTATCTATTTTTCTGTATTTTTATTTATTTATTTATTTTTAATCTATTCTTGTATTTCACTCTGTTATTTTGGGTTTTATTTATTTTTCTGTACAGCCCTTTAGTCCACTGTGGTTGTTCTAAAGTGCTTTACAAAAAAGTTGGATTGGATTGGATACCTCCGACTGTTATCTTAGAAACTGAGTTAACTAACAACCAGCTCCCATCACAAAACAGACTCCAACACAAACATCAACATATTAAACCTTTCATATCAAAACTGAATATAATAATAATAATAATAATAATAATAATAATAATAATAATAATAATAATAATAATAATAATAATAATGAGAACTGGGAACTGGGAACCTCAACTATCGACTGTCCACCTCTGACTTATATTTTAATAGTTAAAACAACAAAAAGTCTCTTTTTCACTTCAATGAATAGTTAATGTGTTTAACTTTAGTACCTGAAATGGCTGTAAACACTTTCAATTCGATAAAAAAACACAATAAATCAGAGTAATGAGGGAGATATTACATATTTTCATCAATTAACTGTTACTCAGTTTAAAACTTTTTTCTTTACCATTTAAATAATATTAACATTATGTCATAAAACACAAAACTATCACAGCTTATCATGATATATCAAAGCAAAATACTGTAAAACACAGAGCTTCTACTGGCCTTCATCACAAGAAAACTGTGAATCTAGACCAAAGTCACATCATTTTTCATACTAATATTGTTTTTCCTCCAGGCAACAAATCATCTGTACCGAAGCCAAAAAGCTCCTCATACCTTGTATCTCATTCAGACGATTGACCTTTGCCTTCAGTCCATTGCGGAGATCATTTATTTCTTTGTCCAGCTGCTCCTGATCTATAGATGGTAAACAGATGGTATTTCATTTAGTCATGGGACTGTGTATGTACAGTACTACAACGCAAATTAAATCTATGTGGTAGGTTTTTACCTCTCTGAATCATCTCTTTGGTTTTGGCTGCAGGGAATTTAATGAACATGTTTCCAAAGCAAACTTTCACTTTTTCTGTAAAGAGCATAAACAAGGAAATACCACTTCATCAATCAGAACATCTGCAGTTATTTCACTCGGGTCAAAGAGTAAATGACTGTTTCTACTCTAACAGGGTTTCTGCAGTTATCAGCAAATCTAATTTAATGCTTTTTAATGCCACTTTAAACAAATTTAATGCCCACGTCCAACTGTAGATACAGTTTTATATATACCGTATGTCCCAAAAAAAAAATTACAATTGGACTTTCCGCATGGATAACTTTCAAAATAATTAATCTAAACGCTATTTCAGGGTATGAAACTATAACCCGTTACCTACATCTTGCAGAAAACCCCATTAAATTTGGTTCAGTAGTCACGGAGAAATGTGGATCTTTGTAAAACATGTCATGGGTTCAATTCTTCCAAGTTTGGCACTTTGGATGCCCTTGGCGTCCATATGAAGGAAAATATTTAGCTCACAACAAACAAAATGAATTCAAATTCTATGCATAACATTATATCAATGGTGTGCACTGGTGTGAGGTTTTGTTGTTGAAAGATGCATTTATCTGTCAGTTACCATTTTGCAATTGTTCCCTAAGAAGCTAACATGTGTTGACAAGCATTTGACTTTGATTCTCACCGATCCAGTTCTCAAACTGCAAATTCAGTATAGTTGGTCAGCAACTAACTTCTGCTCAGAGCATTCATCGTATTACAGTACACTGAAACGTACCACAATCTTGACAGGGTAAGGAAGGAGTTTAGAGAAAGGTTTGATTGGGATGCCCTGAAGAAAGAAGAAACAAACCCATGACGTGTTTCACAAAGATCCACATTTCTCCGTGACCACTGAACCAAATTAAATTGGGTTTCCTGCAACATGTAGGTAACAAGTTATAGTTTCATACACTGAAAAAACATTTAGATAGTTTAATTATGTTGAAAGTTATCAATGCGGAAAGTCAATAAATAAATAAATACATTTTTTTTGGGACATACGGTAGTTTTATGACAGTGTATCGTCCACAGGCTTTAACCAGGTTCTGAATAGTTCCTCCTCCAATCACTTCTGCTGAAACTTGCATTTTCCCATTTTTCCGATATTTGATAATATTCCCTCCGCTCTTTTGCTACAGCATGAACACGCTCACAGCACATTATACTCCAAACTTCTGGTGTTGTGACTTCATCTATCAGTCATAAACAATAGCCAATTAAAGGGTTTCGCCTGTCAATCATCACACTATACTTCTGATCAAAATTATTAAATGTTTATATAATCAAAATAAATTGTGAATAACAATGCTTTTTCCATCAAGTGTATTTAATTTTTTAATGCCTCTGGACATTAAATTTAACGCTTTTTAAAGCCATTTAAGGCCTTAATTTTCACAAAATCTATTTAATGACTTTTAATGCTTTTTAATGACCCACAGAAACCATGTGTGAAGTCACTGTAAAGGACTGTACAGTGTACAAGTGTTGAAACAGGACGCAGGAAAACATCCATGGTACTGATCTGTCTCTTGGTTTCACCCACCTGAATCTGAAAACTCATTTCTCAATGCGCTCAGTGCCTCTCTGTTCTTGTTTCTCTTCGTGTCAAGATCCACGATCTAATAAATCAATAGAGAAAATAAAAACACGAGGCAAATCACTGAAGTGTCTCTATTTGTGAATGACTCACAGTGATTTCGACTCCACCTCGGTTTAACACTGTAGATACAGGTTTATGACAGAAATGACAAATATAATGAAGTCTCAGAGGAATTCACCTACATTATAGTGACGGTTCAAGTATTTGTTACTGTTGTACAAAAGATTTTATTTTAATGACAGTTTTCACAATTTGTGTTTGTCTTGTGATTTTAGGCTTTTTGATTTCATTTTATTTGTTTCACATTTTAATATCCAGTTTATGTACCACTGTTTGACAAATATTCATCACATTCTAACCACAAATAAAAAAAATAAATAGTGGTTGCTTCAGCTGTCTTTAAACTTTGATAACTGATACAAATATTTTTCTAGGGGTAAAACTTTTGGCTCAGCCCAAATATGTAACAGTTGTTGTTTAGATAAATATTTTACTTATTTCATACTCATTAAACTCTTTAACATGTCAAAAAATATAAGTCCATATTCAATCTGGTAGGACCAGAAAATATTTGACATTTTTACTGGTAAAGAGTTAAAAAAAAAAAAAAAGTATAGTTTCTTATTACATCAAGTAGTTGTCAACGCTCTCATCAGAAAACAATCAAAAAAGACCTTTAGGGAAAATTGTGAGAAGTGTTGATTCAGCTACAGTATCTGTAAACGCTGAGGCTGAAACCTATGAATTACTTAACAACAGCTGCATAAAATGTCAATACAGTACAGTGCTTATTCCAGCATCAGCTTTATTAACTTTTAATTCATAAAGTCATGTTACTGTTGGCTGCTTTAATCAACCTTTGGACCTAAACCTGAACATAACACTGATATTTACTTTAATATCAGTCTGCTGCTCAATATCAACTTTTCAACAACTTGTCATTTACTAAATTTTTTTTTTACTGGATAACTTCTCAGATATTTCATAATAACAGACGTAAAAATAATTTAGCTAACGAAAAATACTTTTTACTGCAGTAACTACGAAGAGATAACTGACATAAGAAAAATAGAAAATGCTGAATGATACATTTAGACTAAAAACATTAATAATTTTACGGTTATTACTTATTTTTTCTATGATTTATTGTGACACTTCTTGAGCTGGAAGTGAATTACTTCAATAACTGACAACTAGAAAATGTGTTAAAGAAAACAGGACTTTAATAACCACGGTCGTTAGCTTAACCGTTAGCATCCGGGTCATTTCCGATCAATTCTTAAACATTTCTCTCCAGGTAAACATGTTGAGGTGATTATCAGATTCTTATTGTTAAAAAGTCAGCTGGTGGGTTACCTGTTGTTTAGTGGCGAGAACATCCTCAGCTGCCTCTTCAACTTCTGTCAAATACTGCAAAACACGTTCGGAGTCAGGATCCATGTTGCTGTGTGCCGTCAAAATATGTCCGGGCTGCAACAAAGTCTGTGAAACAAGGGGCCGGAACCAAATGGTACAGAGGAACCAAAACGCGGGTTAAAAAATAAAATAAAAAAAGAAATAATAATAATAATAATAATAATAATAATAATAATAATAATAATAATAATAATAATAATAATAGTAATAATAATAATAATAATAATAATAATAATAATAGTAAAAATAAAATTAAAACAAAAACAACATTTTTGAGAATAAAGTTTAAATTTCAGGGAAAATCCTAAACACAACATTAAAATAAATTAACAAACACATTTTTGGAATGCAGTAAAATTATTTTAATAAAACCAACTTACTTTTCTGATTTAAAAATAATAATACTATTTTGAGAATACAGGGATAATTTGAGAAAGTAGTCAGAAGAAGAAAACAGTTGTCCTTTTGAATGCTTGAAGTTAATTCATATAAATTTATATGGGGTTCTAACTGCTGATTCTACCCCAGCTGGTAATTTTGACAATACAACATAATATATGTGAAATATAATGCACTATGACCACTTGACATTTTGCCTTCAATACAGTGGAGTTTATGGTACAAAAGTCAATAGACACACACTAAAAAATTCACAAACTGAATTGAATGCAGCCATTAATTGTTTACAGCCAGGATTAAAATCATTTAGCTGCAACCAGTTCTTTAACCCTGACTGATGCAGTGAGTAACTTCTCATTTCTGAAATAACCATATCATATGACAAATACCGTGGTCATGGAAAAAGCTGGAACTTTATTTCATAAGGATCAAATGAATATGAATATACCTTCCTGAATATATTGAATGGCAAGAGACTTTTTTTATTTTATTTGTATTTCAAGATGACAATGTCAGGATTGATCAGACCCGAACTGTGAAAGAGTATGAGACATTATTTTCACACATGGATTGGTCACTAGAGTCCAGACCTGAACCCGACTGAGAATCTTATGATGTGATGGAGAAGACTTTACACAGTGGTCTAAAAGATGTTGGAGAAAAAAGAATACAACTCTAGACAGAAATAAATATGATGACATTGCATAAAGTTATTGAAATGTTGCCATGGTGAATGTGTGTCATAATCAAAATTACAGGTGGTTCAACAAAATATTACAGTCTGGGTGTGTTTCAACATATAAATATTATTTCGTGGAAGAATCATGATGTTTGATTTTGATTTTCAAACCTGCTGAATGAAGCAAACTGTTGCCGAAAAGGATCAACTCTCATATTTTCACTGACAGATGTATGCTATTCCGCAGCTGCCTCCATTATCCTCATAACATCCCTATGCCGTATTGTTTACAACATGATATGACTGAGTTAAAGCTGCACAGTTTGATAGACTTTTAGCATCACTGGGCAAAAATTCCTTAACCCATAAAGACCCAAACATACACCAGCAACCTAAACCATCTACTGATCTAAACTGTTTAATACCTGTTGATCCACTAATTCTATCAATCCGTGTCATAATTGGTGTAAAATACAGTTCTTCATCTTTTCATGGTCATCAGATATGACCCATTTGGATGTTCAGAGGCTCCGTAGTTACCGTGGAAACACCGTCATCTTCTATAACAGGGGTGTCAAACATGTGGCCCGGGGGCCAAAACCGGCCCGCCAAAGGGTCCAGTCCGGCCCGCAGGATGAATTTGTGAAATGCAAAAAATTACACTGAAGAAATTAATAATCAAGGATCTTAAAATAATTTTAGGTCAATTTCATCTGAAGTGGGTCAGACCAGTAAAATACTATCATAATAAACTATAAATAATGAAAACTATAATTTTTTCTCTTTGTTTTAGTGTAAAAAAAAAAAAGTAAAATTACGCAAATGTTAACATTTACAGACTAGCCTTTTACAAAAAAGGTGAAAAACCTGAACAAATATGAACCATCTGAAATGTCTTAAGAGAATTAAGTGTAATTTTACCAATATTCTGTCTGTTATTAAATGTTTTGTGTATTTGTAGATCCACTGTGATCTGTAAATTGGAATGAACATGTGAAAATGAGAAGCTGAGGCCAAATAATGGCATAAATTGTTAAAAATTGCATTTTTTTCTTAATAAATTTCATTTTGGTCATGGTTGTTCATGTTTTTCCACATTTTTTTAAAGGATAGTTTGTAGGTGTAAAAATTTTGATAGTATACAATAATCTTACTTTTTTCACTCTAAAACATAGAAATTAGACATACAAATTTTGGAATTGATATTATTTATGTATTATTGTGTTATTATTTTAATCATCACTGGCCCACTGCAGGTCATATTGGGCTGTATGTGGCCCCTGAACTAACACGAGTTTGACACCCCTGTTCTACAACCCTGATTCACCAGTAAAATCTGTGGAGTTGGATCAATGACAGTGGATGGACACACTGGGTTTATGTTCAGTTAAGGATATATTTTGATAAAAAATGTCTGTTTTTAATCAGTTTTCTCTGTTTTTGATATACTAATCCTCAACTTTAATCTGAGGTTTTTTGAACATCTACATGATCAGTACATGAAATATCAGAAAATACCAGATTTGTACAAGAAAAATTCAAAATACAGAGGATTATTTTATAAATAGTGAAAATCACTGACGAAATGTTAGATATAGAGAAAAAAAAAACATTTGAGAACAACCACCAAAGTAGCACTGGGTCTTTATGGGTTAATTACCATTCTGCATATTGTAATTGAAGTGGTCTGAGGACATGAGACTTCTGCATCTACACTTTTACTGTGTACAAATTCAACACTGTAATGGATAAACACAGGTGTTTTCATAAACGTAGAGGGATTAGTGACTGACAGCTGACATTACCAATCACTAATGAGATTCCATATGACGTGATCTGGATGGGATTCTGATCTACATGTTTTGACACAGGAGCCTGGAAAAGGGGTTTTGCTTTAAGTAGCCTAAAATGACACCAGGTTAATCTATTTTTACACACACCCCCGAAGGGAAGGCAAGGGGTATTGTTTTTGGTTCAGTTTGTTTATTTGTTTATTTGTTTGTTAACACTTTAGCAGCAAAAGTATGGGTTGAATTCATACCAAACTGGGTTTATAGACTGTCAGTGACCCAAAATAGATGTGATTACATTTTGAGAAAAGTAGGTCAAAGTAAAAAAAATTTATGAATTTTTAAATTATTTTTTCTCCTCCCATTTACTTATAATGGGTGAAATTTCACATATGTATAAAAACATCAATTTTGTTTCACTTTACTTCAAATTTTCCACATATATAGAGGCAATTGATATGATGACATCAGCACACACATAAACATGATGACGTCAGCTGGACAGATGCTGAAATAAGCTTCAGTACAATCTTTTTTTTCCCATTTATTTATAATGACCGAAATGTGTCTTTGCTGTCTATGTCCATGCTGACATCACCATACGCATAGACACAATGACATCAGCAGGACTGATGCTAAGTTTGTTGTGCCTGACACCACTTGTTCTGTTTGATTTGGATTAAGAAGACAGAGCTGCAGAAGGAAGATGTGTATTCTCAAATTCACATAATTTGACTCCGGCAGCTTTACCATGTGTGGAACCAAAGATGGAGAAAATGGAAAACAAAATATTCCTTAACTTAAAAAGAAACCGACACAGAATGGAAATGTCTGTGAGATGGAATTAATAATTAATCATCAGTAAAACTTGAGTGAGCAAAAACTATAGAGATGTATGAAAGTACACTGCAAAAATCCAAATTTGACCTAGTGTATTTTTCTCATTTCTAGTCAAAATATGTCATCACACTTAAATTAAGACAGAATCACCTAAAGAGGAACTTTCACTGAGATAGAAGAACTGATTTTAGACAATAGATCTGGAAAATCTTATTCTAAGAAATCTTACCAAGATAATTTTCATTTTTTCCATTGGCAGATTTTTTGCTTTAATTAAGCAAAAAAATAAATAAAAAAATCTTGACTTAAGCAAAAAACTGCCAATGGAACCAGTGAAAATTATCTTGGTAAGATTTCTTAAAATAAGATTTTCCAAATCTATTGTCTAAAAATAGATTGTTATATCTCACTGAAAAGTTCCTCTTGAGGTGATTCTGTCTTATTCTACAGTAAGTGTGATGAGATATTTGGACTAGAAATGAGAAAAATACACTTGGTAAGATTTGGATTTTTGTATGGATATGTAAATTAGATCTACAGGTGCAGGGACTGTTGTACAAAGTCTGGTAAATGAAGTCAAACTGTTCTTCTACTTCCATTTTATTGCACATTGAAGAACCGGATGGCTGCAGGTGACAGATGTTTTCTGTCATGTCGGTTTCATTCTCTACAGTCACATATTTCAGCTGTTCATATTTCTGATCCTATCAACAAAAACACGTCTTCAGACACTAAGATGAACCTAACCTTCATCAGACATTTCTGTCATATTTGAAATGACGCATTAAAACAGTTTTTTGTAAACAAACGTGTAAAGCCCATTTCACAGGAAGTGGGTCGAATTATATCGTCTCACATGTGTTATATCTCTTCACTTCAAAAGACACCTGTCGATCAAACAGTGGTGTAAATACTTTTGTTCGTCTTGTTTTATCGGTCGACCCTGGACATAATCAGATATGGTATTAGAGCACGGTTTGAAACATGACCATGCAGATGAGGAACAGGTTATACAGCATGCACATGATGGATATCAAAGTCATACAGGTGAAAAAATATGAGTCTGTACACATGGAAGTCATTCTCAGAAGTTCTCAGATTTTCACAGTCTTCAGATATGACCCATGTGGACGGTCAGAGGCTCCGTAGTTACCATAGAAACACCGTCATCTTCTACAACACTGATTCACCAATAAAACCCATGGAGTTTTACAAATGACATTGATTGTAGGTGCTTGTTTTTAT